>NW_008600487.1:0-5725 GCF_000691845.1 Merops nubicus
CCAACCCCTATGATTCTATGATTCCACGTGCCATTGTTTTCCAGAGGCTCACCGGCCTATTGTCCTTTGTAGACTGTTTCTTCCTAAAATAACTTTCTTATTTAAAAGCCTCATGGTCTGAGCAGGTCAGCTGATGGGGCTGTGTCCGTTCCAGGTGATGCCTGCTCAACCCCATCACATCACAGGGGGCTTAATTTCTTCTCCTTACAAATCCGTTTTGTTGTGCTTGGTGGTAGATTTCTTATAAATATTTACGTGTAGTTAGAGAATAGTAAATCTTAATTGTTCTTCTTGAGTTCTAAGACCCCTCTTCTTCCCATTTCCACTTTCTGCTCCTCAAAATTACTCCTATACAGAGTTAGACATACCATTTTGTTATCTCCCACATTCAAAATTGACTTCTGTAATAAAAAATCAAGTTCAATAAGTGGCATTAAAATAACATTCCCAAGTAACAGAAGTTTATCCAGACAGTGACAGACACCAGCATGTATTTATGACATTAAACTTCTGGACGGAAAAATTTTGTATAGAGATGGCGAAGGAAAATTTTGTAATTATCTTTCTATTTTTTTTGAGTGCCCACATATTTTTCCCCAATATAATTACCAATAATTCAAACAAATAAAAATTATGCCTATTTGAATATTTAAATGATGAGACAACTCAAGAGATGCCTCTTTGCAAGGATAAATATGAATGATCATACATGAAGGTGGATACTATGGAGGAAACTGATACAAGTATATGTGCTTTCTTAGTAATAGAGGGTTAATAAGTCTAAAAATAAACTATGGGTTTAATGGCTAAAAATAGTCATTAAATGTTTCAGGATGAATGTTTTCCCTAGACCCTAATCTTTACCTGAAACTAAAATGCTGCTTCTCTAAAAGACCAAGTGCACCTGCACTGTAGAATTATTTGAATTACCTGAATAGTGCAGAAGTCAAATATTCTCAGATGACCATTCCATTGATACCTGGACCTCCTTTCAGAAGACCCTATTTAGTTGATCTGTGTGACCACAGTGCTACGAGAGAGAAAACACAGCCAGACAGACTGCTTCAGATGCACAGAAGCAGCCCCATACCTGGGGTAGCAGCAAGCCTGCTGTTTGTTGCTCTGCCTTCTAGCATCACTTCACATTTCATTTATTTAGAATAGAATCTGTCTTCCTGCACTGAAACCTTTAAGAATGAGAAAGAAGCCCCAAAGTGCCTGATTATATAACATACATGTTATAATTAATAGCAAGCATTTAAAGCTGTAAGATTTCATGGACTTTTATCCAAAATTAAAACATATTAAAGAATGTTTAACCCAAATGCCCTAAAAAATGATCATTTCCTTATATCACAAAAAAAATGGTGCATAGTATAGCATGTATTCAGGCTTGGAATCTACTGCCTCACAAAATTTTCTTTTTTTTTTTTTATTCTTATTTTTGTTCTGTATTTGGATGCAAAAGGGAGGACAAGAAAGATTCTGTTTTCTGTTATCTATAATTTTTCTTCCTTAAGAAGAAAGATGGAAAACATGCATCTTCCTGCATGTAAAATAATCATTTACTACCTGGAAACACTAGATGAATGCTATTTTAACATAAGCATTTTAAAGTTATTGATAGTTTTTTCATAGAGCATTAAATATAAAAGCAAGGTATGCCTTACAACTTTCCATTAGTAACTGTGATCTCTTTTCTATTACCAGGCAACCAATTCCCACACAGCTGTTACTCCCCCATTTATTCTCTACATCTTTTACAAGCCTTTCACTGCAGATTAGTTGCTGTTATATAAACAGAAGGTCACCCAGTGTCCGTAGACCCAGAGGAGAAAATGTTATTCACTGAAAATTCCTCTGATATCAGACGTGGAAATTGTACAAATGATTTTGGTGTAGGTGGAGTAAAACCAGCTTATGTTGTTGGAAAAATATAAAAAGTGTTTTCTGAAAGATTCTACATACAGAGGTATGTAGAATCTTTCAGAAAACCATATTGACTCTTCCACAGAATTGCTTCATTTGCCTAAAATATTTCCTATTCAGAATATTACCTCCAAGTCTGCAAAAATGAATCAAGAGAAATAGCAGAAAGCAAGAGAAATTAAGTTCCATCCTGACAGAGCAAGAAAAAAATGGTTGTTTTTTCAGCAAGGTGGGAAAGCAGATAAAAAGAAAAAAATCCTTCTCCTATAGCAAAGAGTTTTTTAAAAAAGGGCCTTTTCATAAAGAGGGAAATAGAAATAAGAAATTCTAAGGAGATAGAAATCAAAAAGACATATTAGCTATGAATTAATTAAAGGAAAACAAAGGATTTATGTTACTAAATGCAAGCAGCAAGCTTTGAGGTACAGAAAAGAGTTTCAAAAATGCTAGCTACGTACACATACTCTGTTCATAGTTACACTCAGTGGTTAATTTGTATCTTTAAAACAAATAATGAACAAAAACCCCATTTCCTTGATACAAAAGCTATTTTGATGACTAGGTTCCATTGCAGCAAGCACAAAGGCATAGCCCTCTGAACCCTTAAAATGCTGCTTACCATGAGTATCTTGTGACTCAAATTTAAATTATGTAGAAGAAAAAAAGGTTAAAAAGGCCAAACAAGTCCAAAGGTTATGTTAAATAGCTAATACAATGGTCAAAAGAGTCTAGACCACAGTGATTGCTACAGCCAAAGCTTTTGTGATAGTGTCTTACATTTAAATAGAAACATTTTCTTCAGAGTTGCATGATAACAGTAAGCTTCATAAAGCAGAATGCTTCAGAGAACATCAAAGAGAGATGAAACATCAAAGAGAGATGATGACTGACAGCTATGATAGTCATATGGTTACTCTGCACAAAAATAAATCAGATACCATAGATAGTGAATGTGGATGCACCATGGAGTTGTGAAGCATGGAAGAAGGAGTAAGGTGTAGAGTGTGTCAGCCATGTCTAGAAACAACTTCAAGTGGATCCTGACATGTTGGTGAAGAAACCATCAACTTCATACTTCTGGCAAAGAATTTAAGATGCCACTGAGTTGGTCCAACATTGCCCACTGCCAGCCCAAAACCATCAGTCTCAGGACTTGGGCAGGGAGGGCAATGGATGGAAGACAAGCATAACAAAAATAATGGATGCTCAGAACTTTGCATATTTTAATTTCAGTTGTATTTCCTTAAAACTCTAAGTCTTAACAATACTGCAACTGGACTAATAACGTTTCAATTAGACTGTTAAGATTTCAGCTAGACATAATAAACTCTTGTCTTACATTTAAGATATACTGCTCTCCTTGCTCAAAAGAGAAATTTAAGTGCAACAGATGGGTGGGAGACAAAATCCTACCAATGTGTATAAACACTGGGTGGAAGGAAGTAAAGAAGATGGAGCTAGACTCTTCTAAGTGGTTCTGAGTGACAGAGCAAGAGGTAAAGGGCACAAATAGTAATTCCAAGAAATTGCATTCAAGCACAGAAAAATCTCAGGGTCTGTGTCGAGTGGTTTGTACATCCATAGGTAACTGTCATTTTTTATTTCTTAGACATTTGTATTTGCTATGAAAATAAATTAGTACGTTCAAACATAAAAGAAAGACATATATGAAGGACAATACTGTGTATAAAAAGCAATCTAGAAAGATATTAAATATAGAATGTGTGAGAGAAATGGAAAATATGAAAACCATGGACTGCATTTGCATTTTCTGAATCCTTATTTCTCACTGCCTTTGCCTTCCATCAATAACAAGACTGGTAAGTACTGAAATGGCAACCCTACAAAAAAAGGAGAGCTCAACCAGTGAAGGAGTTTCATCCATGTAGGATGCTGTCCTCTGATAGCATCACTATATTGCTCAATGTATTTTTGAGCAAGGTTTTTATTTAATATGCTTGTATAAACATACCTGTTCCAGCACAAAGCTGAATTGCTGGGAGTTTTGCCAACCCATGTCTGAATAGAGTGTAGAGTCTTATCCTCTGGATGTAACCAGTGGCAGCTGTTAAAGGAGATATGAGAGTTTCTTCACAGATGGCTTAGACCACAGTTTTTAACAGAAGAGAACCAGAACACATTGCTTTTTTTGCTTTGATTTTAAACTATGGGACTAGGGCAGGCAAACAGTTCTAGCCTCTTCACTATGACATGAGGCCTGTACATATTTCAGTAAGTTTAGTGAGCAGACATGCTGTCAGGCTATGAGAATAATATATCCACATTAAGTTTCACTTTCTTTTCTGGCAAGCCCAGCAACAAGATATGCTGCTGTATAAGTAAATGAAGGTGCTTATAAAACTTTAACAACTTCTGGACATCAGAGTAAATGCAGTAGACATAGGCCTATGTCAGCTAAGATTCTGTTGACATCCTTTTTTAAACATATTTATAGATCAGGCATTTTTTTTTCCTCATGTTTTCACTGTAAGTTAGATTTGACCTTTAGAAGGACTTTGAAACACTTCAGTAAAAAAGAACAACAAAAGACACCACTGGATTGACTCTAAGTGTACAGAGTAATCCAAGATGATGGGAAAACACTGAACTTCTGGTTGTCAGAGTCTTTGAGCTGCCAGCTGTAAGGCTGCAGTAATTTAACCTGGATCTGTCATAAAATGTTAATTCTCATTTTCAAATAAAGAAGCCCAACATTTGTTTCTATATGCTGATATTTAGTAAAGACCACTACTTTTGTTTCCATTTCTGTTTTGTTTCTCATTGATATCCTCTCCAGTCAGCTGTTATTTTCACAGCCCTTGCACACACAGTTGGAGAGAGGGACTCTGAAAAATAACAAAACTGATCCAAAAGCCAAGGAGCTCATTTATTTTTAGACAGCATTTCCCTTGGAGTAGTCAGCTCAAATGTAGAGTTGCCTTTAATTTCAGTGGTACTACAAGAAATACCTGGAATTCCCTAACTCACAGACTCCACTTCAAAAAATCCATAGAAATTAAAACATATAAATTCTAAAGCACTTTCTATTAACACAATTATTAGAATTTCTCTGTCCATTCAATTAATCCACACCAAAAACAGCCAGCTGTTTTGCACTCAGGTATTGCATCTGTGAGAAGAAAGTACAGTAGCCTTCATTTATTATCATATATTCTTGCAGTTTACAAAAGGCAAAATACAGAGCAGTAAAAAGTGAAAACCAGAAAATATAGTAAAGCTTACTGCTGAAGTCTACCAGATAGGGATCTTTTTAATAGTGTAAGGAACTCTTACAAGTATGTTAACCGTCTTAAAATTATAAATACTTGTCTGTGGTCTTTATCTTCTGTAGCTCTTTAAGCTAAAGTGAAATAAAAGAATCACCTATGTACCAACACTGCAAAATGTTAAAGGTTTAGTGCACCAAACTGTTCTTATAATCCAGCTACAAAGTGTCTGAGTTCTCATGCCCACCCTACGTTATATGTAAACAAGTTTATGGCAAAAGAAAGCCACAGCTGTTAGGAGGAACAGAGCAGTCTGCAAAAAGTTCCAGCTATAACTTTTTGCATTGCTTTAAGATTTAAGGAGACCACTGGGCCAGTAAACAGCTTTTTCTCTAGACCTTCTTTCATAATGTTATCTCATGTCTTTTAGAATTATCATTTAAAGATGATGCAGGTGACAAATGGTAATTCCACATAAGCATGAATTGCCAGTGTCTAGAAATCCTACAGACATAGAATCATAAAATCATAGAATCATCACAGACATAGAATCATAGAATCATAAAATC
>NW_008600488.1:0-26913 GCF_000691845.1 Merops nubicus
TTTTTACACGGAACCAGGACATCTGTCTTCTTTTAAAACGTAAAACATTTTCCAGAATGTCTCTGTGAGTTGCCATTCTATTATCCCTGAACTCTTTCCTGACCTCACAGTATACTCTGCATTCCTCTCCTTATTTTACATTTTCAAAACAACTTAAAAGCAATTTCAATTGAGAAACAACATTTGACCAAATGTAAAGTGGCTGTAGTCTGCTTCTCACATTTACTTCAATAAAACATGGAAGCCATGCTAAATACATTTTGGAGCAAAATAATGCACAGAGAGAGAAATAAGCAAAAGCTCAAACATTTTATATGGGAATATTTTACATTTATGTTATACTCTAATTAGATCAGATGAAGGAGGAAAACAGAAAAATGGGTCAATAATGATGCTAATAGTGCAACTGAACGTATAAGTGGTAGGAAGACAGAAATGGAGCAAGAGACAGATACATATATAGAAATACAAGCAGCACAGTTATTCAGCCATATTTATCACATTCCCATGGAGACATGTTTCACATGCTAAAAGCCACTAATCACTTCTTCTACACATTAAAACCACTCACTTATTACAGACAAAATCAGCAAATCGAACACCTTTGAAAATAAGTAAAAAATATTAATGTGTCAGTGATAACTGTCTTCATTTTTTATTTCAATAATAAATCCCCATGGGAGTAAGACTCACTTTCAGAGTTTGGACATTTAAAGCCTGAGTCTTCTGGAGGTCTTTTTCACAACAGCCTGATCTAAGTACAGAATCACTTCTATTGCAGTAGGCTTTGGTCAGGCTTCTGACATATTGCATATATGAAGATATTTCTAACTAAAACTCACAAATATTAGCTAAAATTAGCTAACTAGCTCCTTCAAAACCTATTTTCAGGTAAGCTACCTCATGGAATTAAATGGAAGTGTTTGGTTAAGAATCTCCCAGACCTCACACAAGAGCTGTAGGATTTCTGTTGATCATAGTAAAGCACTCAAGAAACGCACATATGCCGAGAGGATGGGATGCTCTGCTCTACCAGTACTGCAAAAGGCAACAGTTTGAGTTAGCTCCTTTTTCAAATACCTTCATTCTGCTCTGCTTGATTGGCTTACCTTGTCTGTGTGCTGCCACACACAATTTTGAAGGTCAGTTTGAATGTCTTTTTTTGTCCTGTTCCCTATTATTACTCACATTAATTTTCACCAGCTTTGAGGCAACTCTCCTTCTTGCCATTAACTGAATAAAAAGAGTTCTTTAAGGATCTATCTCACTGTCCAACCTGGAACAAACTACACGTTGGGAGATAAAGTAATCTGCAAGTACAGAAATGGTAGCAATGGACAAAGCTGCCCTAATAGAAATGGAGATTTTTGACTCAGGTTCTTCTGACTGCTATTTCACCATCTCAGCAAATTTTTGATTATCACTTCTTTTTGGGTGCATATCAAAATGAAATAAAAGTAAGAAAAAATAACCTCTGTTCCAGGACTGCTGAAGTTGACAGATTTTTTTTTCTATTAGCAGGTTGGTTTTGTAGCTAAAATGTGCACAGATGAGATCTTCAACTTATATTCACAAGGGCTGCTTACTGCTTTAAGCCCCAGTTTGTATTAGATATTATTAGTGCCAGGTATCTAGAAAGAAAACGCAATGTTCCCCTTATGACTCTTATAAAGACAGGATGACAGACTAGGAACCTCTATTTCCACAGAGGTTTTGGAGGAATAACTTTGGAGCAACTAATATTGTCATCCACACTGGAAAAAGAAACATACTCGTAAACTCAAAAAAACCAGGGCATCTCCCCTAGTCTCGGCGGGTGGTAGCAGGAGGTGGCTCTAAAAGGAAGTCAAATGCTTTAGTTTATTGCGTGAAGTCCTTTTAACTTCGCTGTAAACTTGTGATGCAGGCATATCCCTAACTGAAGCTGCAGAGCTTTACATTTAGAACAATCTTTGATGAAAGGAAACCAAATCCCAAGCTCATTGAAGTAAATGGCAACATTTCCACTTACTTCAATGGGAACAAGAAGTAGCCCACAGTCATTACAGAATTGTTAAGAAGCTAAATTTATTGAAATCCAGATACGACCAACTTCTGTTTGTGATGGCTTCTCATAGAACAGATTCTGGTAATAATAAGAGCTGACTTTGGCTTTTCCATTCTAGCAAAAGTATTAGACAGCTTAGTCTACGTAGCTCAAAATGTGCTTAAGTCATTAAAAAAAATATACATATATATATATTTAAAAAACCCAAACAGGATACCACACCCAGTTTAGAAGGCATAGAGTCTTAATGAAGCCACTCTTGAAGGAACTAGGACTGATTTTCACAAAGCATACTGGTTGCTAGAAAACACAGATGTGAATCTAGAGAGGTTTTCGTTGCAAAATGTATAATTACATTTAAGAATCTGAATACAGTAGTTTGTTGTTGCTATTGTCACACAATATTGTTGCTGCTGTGTTGTTGCTGCTGGCTTAGAAAGATGCATGTAAACAATGGGAGGATTCACAGCTTCTAATTAAGAGACTTCCATTAAGACTAGAAGGAGCAAAAGTTCAGCATACAGTGTCCCTGAGAGGTCGGACAGCCTAGTCACTGTCTCTTTTTGCAGGCAGTAGAAGGCACAGTATGTGAGAGAGTTTGCCTAGAGCACCCATTTCTAGTTTGACACATAAGCAGCCTAGTGGCCAACCAACCTCAGTGATGACAGGATAAAGAGTCCATTATAAGTTCAACAGATAGCAAAACTCTTGAAAAAGTTTGAATGCTTCCTGAAAATATTTCATGAGGACTTATACACAACCCATAGAAACAGCTACTTTCTGGGTTGTTTTTTTATTTTTTTATTTTTTGTGAGTTTTTAAATTTCTCATACACTTCCCTAGCCAAAGTATAGATTAAAGTAATTTCAGTACTGTAATTTGAGGGATGCCATAACATTAAATTACACCCACTTAAATAATTACATCTCTTTAGTTACAAATGATAAAATAAACGTATCATGTTTAGTATGTGTACTTTGCATGCAGTCATGCAGCAGTTTACACGCAGAGCCTTTCCTAAAGCAGCAAAGGGAAAAAAGTCCTTCTGGAAATCTTTACCATTACACTAACATATTTGATTGTGGGAAAGTATAATTCAAATGAGGCAAAGGTTATGGTAGAAAAATAAATGAAAACAAATGGGAATAAAAACTATAGAAAGAAGGACAAGTTTCAGTCAGTGTACTTTATTCTTATTCTTAACCTCAATTAATTGTTAAGAGGAACATGACTGTTAAATTATATCCTTTATTGGCTTTATAAACTTCTCTTTGCATGCTTGCCATTTCAGAGCATATACAGCTATTACAGCTTTATTTTTAGTATCTTTATTTGAGTGGGCTATAACTTACACAGAAAATGTGTGAGATAAGAAGGAAGCAGATGCTGTAGAATGGAGTAAGAAAGACAAAAGAAACCCCTCTTCCAACAAGCAGTGAGGACTTTTCCTCACATTTTATTATTTAGCCAAGGGAAAAGAAAGAATATATTTAGTCTTTTAAGAGCTAACCAAAACACCATCAGGAATCCCACCTGTTTCTATTTTAATCCACAGAATAGGATCTATTTTTCCCTGGCCCTCCTGTGTGTCCAATTCATGGAAGATACCAGCTGTAGTTGCCTTTACTTTAGAAGTCAGGGCTTTTCTGTCCAGCTTCCTGTTGCTCATGTTTTCTGAGTTGCCCAGAAGGTGGTTATGCACATGTCCATAAATAACTCTCCTGCTCCTTTCTGACTGATCTATGCCTGGCTGTTTTGTAAAACATATTAGAAGATATATTGGAAAGGAAAGGGAAAGGGAAAGGGAAAGGGGAAAGGGGAAGGGAAAGGGAAAGGGAAAGGGGAAAGGGGAAGGGAAAGGGAAAGGGAAAGGGGAAAGGGGAAGGGAAAGGGAAAGGGAAAGGGGAAAGGGGAAGGGAAAGGGAAAGGGAAAGGGGAAAGGGGAAGGGAAAGGGAAAGGGAAAGGGGAAAGGGGAAGGGAAAGGGAAAGGGAAAGGGGAAAGGGGAAGGGAAAGGGAAAGGGAAAGGGGAAAGGGGAAGGGAAAGGGAAAGGGAAAGGGGAAAGGGGAAGGGAAAGGGAAAGGGAAAGGGGAAAGGGGAAGGGAAAGGGAAAGGGAAAGGGGAAAGGGGAAGGGAAAGGGAAAGGGAAAGGGAAAGGGAAAGGGAAGGGAAGGGAAGGGAAGGAAAGGAAAGGAAAGGAAAGGAAAAGGACTTGGTGGAAAGAGGAGAGGAGAGGAGAGAAAAGACTGGAATTGTAATCATTTTGTCCTTGGTGGTGGTTCACTCTCTTTGCATATAGAAATCTTAGAGATAAATTACAGTTTAAGTGCAGCTCTGAATTTGGATCTGAATTTCAATCAGGACAAAATATAGTTTACATAAATATTTCTGCTTGGCTCATTTTAGAGACAGACCTTGCTGCTGGAATTTAGGAGGAAAATGTGAGTCCATTTCCTCAAAATTGCCTTTTTTTGCCATTGCTCTTCCCATTCCAGTCTGGGTGAAAAACAGTTTTAAGATATACGGTCCCAGGCAACCAACCCAAATCTACACCATCCAGAAGGCAAATTCTGCCAGATTTTCTCAAGGTACACCTCCAGGATCAGACCATGCACAAAAACAGCTGGAGCAACATGTTTCTGACTTTTCTCCCATGTTTAGATCAGCAAGGGTCTGAGAAAGACACAGCTTTGATCCTTGCCTAGATGGGGATGACAACTCAAAGCAGCCACAAGGGAATTGAAACTGGAGCCACTAAAGGCAGCTTCAACTTACTTAATGTTAGTTAAATGCACCCTGGTTAAATATGCACTGGGAGAATGAGAAAGAGGGCAGGCATGACTGTGTTGCTCAGCAGTTAGACACTGTCCTGGGAAGTTGGGGTGCAGTCCCACAGCAAGTAGGGTATGGCTATTAGCAGCTATGAAGCTGACAGGACTATCAGATACAATTAGCAGCTGGCAGGGTACTGGGGAATATATTTCATCCTGGGAATAACCACATGGCAATATTTCCAAAACCAAGTGAAAAAACCAGTAACAACTAAAAAGGTCCAATATTTCCTCTTGTCTTCCTTATGTCCATAGAATGGACATGTCTATCAAATCAGGCACGGGGATGAATGTGTCTAAAACTGCCCCTGTCAAGCCTTCCCAGGAAAACTGTGGAATGATCAAAGTGTGGGTGCAGAGGGGAGGGAAGGTCACATACGTCCCCCTTGGTGGGGTGTGAGCAAGGTGACTTTCTCTGACAATACATACCCTGAGGATCATAATGGAGCTCAGGCAGGAGGGGAACCCAGGAACTGGCAGGCAGCAAGACTCGGGCAACGCCACTGTTCGTAGCACTAGGAAGCAGACCAGCAGCATCTCTGAGATTGGCAAGAGGACCCTGTCCACTGAATTGAAGAAGCCAGGCTTTTGAAAGTCTGCAACTGGTATTTTGTGACCAGCTAAAATATTGCCCAGAAAGTATGACCCTAAAGCAAATATTGTTAATGCCTATAGTATAGTTAATTTAGGACGTTAAATAAAGTAGTGTCATGTTTATAAAAATATATATAGGATTCAGTCTTTTGTTTGGTGTTCTCAGTGCACTTCACAGAGTTCTCCTTCGCTTCACAGCATATCTAGATAAAGGGTAGTTATAACTATCTTCTGTGACTGGTGAAGTAAGGAGCAGAGAAATATCCTTCACAAAATTCATGCAGCTCAGCACCAGCAACAGGACATAGTTATCCCTTATTTTAACAATAGGCTGACTCTGTTTCTACAGCTAGTATTCCTCAACAATCATCATTAGTTAATTTCTTAGGATTATGACTTCAATCAGCCTAATAACATTATATCTATTGTAAAAAAAAAAAAAAGTATCTTGGCTCTCACAGGCTGCTGCCAGAAAGCTCAGCTTCAGCACACCACTGTGGAGAATTTATATGGCTGTTACCTTAAGGAGAAGAAACAAGACATCCAGTGTGATCAATGTGTCTCTGTCATTTTTGTGTGACTTAGCAAACCATCTTTAATAAATGTAGTGCCACTTGTGGATTCAATTATAAAATTACACAACATACAACATAGTCTCTCCCTGGAGTGTATTTTCCTTTCAGTTTCTAGACTTAATTTACGTTATTCTTAAAATTCCATTAATAAAGATGTACATAGCATGAGGAGGTGATAAAGGTCACACAATTGGGATAATTCCTCTTATGTCATGCTTTGTTTCTTCATTTGTTTTGAACCAACAACGTGTACATGAGATTGGAGCTCAGAAAACACATTTTGCTGTGATCTCATTTTAAACTTTCCTCATAGCTGCTCAGATACCAGTCAGTGTCCATATCACTGTTAATGATTCATTTTCAGGTGCAGCTCTGGAGTTTTCTCATTCTTTCCCACTCCTACAATTTACAGAATGTAAGGCTGGGCTTAGACTTTCTGTGGACTCTCTCAGGATTCTCTCCATCAGCTTATTCTAATTCTGCAAGGGGCTGAAGGATGTCCAAAACATTTTGAATCATGTTCTAGTGCTCTACACTGTGAATGTCCCATCACTGCAGATCCTGTGGGTATGTGGTGCACAGTACCCATGCAGTTCTCACTCGCTATGCTTGAAATATGCACACACTTGTTCCCAGCTTCTTGTCTGAATGTAGTTAAGAGTATGTATTTTGAGTATATTACCCCTCCTAAAAAAGCTTCACAGAAGATGTACCCCAAAGTTACAGCTTAATGAGTGTTACCCCGTGATGTGTATTACCCAGCTTCCTTCATGTATTCAAGAAGATGCTTAGACAACTGTACATAGGATGTTCAAATAAAATAGGTCTTGAAAAGTCATTAACACTGCTCAGAGGAAGTCTAAGTGGGCAGAAAATAGAAGCAGATTTGAGAAGTCACCTGTTCAGCAAGAAGAAGTTTTTTTCCAAAATTCTTGACTCAACTTGCAATGTGAGGTAGGACTTCACTTTATATTTGTAAGAACTTGGTGCATGAATCTTATGCCTGTTCTGATCTGTCCTTTCATTGAACCTCTGAGGTTAATAAGGGGCATAAGGACTGGGCTGATATTTCTTCACAAATGAGAACCACAACATTATGCTTATAAGCAGTGAGAGTCTTGAGACAGCTTATTTCCAAATCTCCTGAAACCTCATCTGAAACGGTTCAGTTGTTATCCCTCACACAAGTGCAGTACTTATTGACGTTTTTTGTGTTTGCAATCCATATTCAAATCACAACAGTCAACATATCTAACAGGGTAAAGGAAAGGTCTAGCTTATACACATCGATTTTTACACAACCCAAACAGTTCTCTCATTTCTGAAGATCATTGAAAACCAGGGAGCGAGCAAGAAAAAAAAAAAAAAAACACAAGGAAACTACAGGATATGATTCATAAAAATCCCATGTCTCTTCGATATGATCATACAGTCATCTTTGAAAAAATAAATACAAGTTTTTGTTCTTTAGCAGTGTTCCAGTAAATAATACACACGCCAGAGTACAAGCAAGCTCAAAACAATGAGCTAAAATTAGAAGAGGCAAATTCAGCATCTAAAGCCACAAATACACACACACTTACTTTAGAGTGTGAAAACATCTGGAAGAAATATAGTCACATGGATTGTCTGTGTGCTGGTATTAGTATTGTAGCTCAGGAGATTCTTCGATCAGCTACAAGCTCTTTGTGGATCCTTGAACAACTCTTTTAATGATGTCTATGAAAGGAGGCAACTGGCCTGCTTTTGTGATTGTTGTGAGGATGAAATCCGGAGTGTTTAAAAGGATCTTGGATGTTCATGTTGTGAGCCACTGAAATAAAATTATTTATTCAGTCCACTCAGTTTTAAATAGTGCTAACAAAGTAATTCAGTTTGGGCCATTTTGCTATTCAGAGTAAGCCTACTTCCCACTGAAACGGAAAAGAAAGAGAGACATGGTATGCACTAGTACTGTCTGCTTGCCAGCACTTCAGTACTAATACAAATAATATATTTTCTGGCATATTTTTCTCTTAATCTAAAAAAAAAAAAACAAAAGTTATCTTCAGTCAGATTTCTCAGTACACCTTTATCAGCTCAATCAATAAACCACTTACATTCCCATGGGAGACATGCTCAGCAACACCAAGAAGCATCAAGATCTACATAAGAGTCTGGGGAATCATGACTTGGGACCAGGATCACTTCTTCCATACCATGCCATCAACCTGTAATCAAAGAAAGAGTTACACGTGCAGAGGAGGAAAGGACAGCAATCATGAATGCACACAAATATTCACCTTACAAGGAGAATTCAGGAAGAGCTATCTGATACCACTTTAGATTTACATCCCCAGTGCAGATACAGGCTCTAAAGTAGGCAGCATGTAGGTCAATGAAGATGGAGACATTTTTCAGCATCCAGTATTCCTAAAAATGCCAAAGAATGCATTGCAAGGCAATACTACACTGTGATGATGCATGCATGAAATAATTTTTTTTCTTTTCACCATTTACAGATGTTGTTGCAGCTGTTTTTAAACTACATACTCAACTTCCAGTACAATCCCAAATGCCCACTGCAGGCAGTAGCTTAGAAGGAGTCAGGTCTGGTTCCTTCTTGCCAAGATGGCAGAGATAGAAATGCCACACGTTAGATCTAGTGACAGGCAATACATATTTGCATTTTGGCTAACGGCATGCATATTTATATGCGATGATCTTGAAGGGAGGAGGCGAGGAGGCTGAGAATGAGAGAAATTAATTGCAGAATTAATTTTGGTTTTGTTTCCTAAGAATCAGTTGTTATTTTTCCTGCTACATTTGGGAGCTAGAACCAGGAATAATCTAATTTATCCCTGCTTATAGACCAAATGTATTATAACAAGACTAGACCAATTATAGACTCTATGTTAGAATAACTATAGATGTTCTAATAAGATTCTCAAGAGTAGATTATCTAAAATACTAAGTAAAACATTAGACATTTACTGGTGGGGTTGCCTGACGTAGCCAAAGTTGGAGAACAAAATTTGGACAATGAAAGGCCAGAGAAGTTGAGAAGAAATTGTTACAAATTATTTTAGTTATGTTCATACGATTTGTTACTGTGCAGAGTCTGGTAGAATTGCTGGTAGAGTCTGACAGAATAGTCAGGGGGTCTGTCACAGCTAGGCTCAGGTACTATGAATATGGAAAGTGAACCTGTACTGATTTGAGGGAACATAAATATTTGTAGCATATGCTTTTACCTTGATTGATTGATTGATGGATACTTTGTTTTGATAACACCCAATAACTCAGCGTGGACTAACATTTAATTAGTCAGTTAAAGAACAATGCATTCAAATGCTATAATGACCCAAATGTTGTAGAATTATTTTGCTTGTACATAAAAGACATGACAAAAGACGTAACATGAGATCTTACCTGCAATGTTCTATTTAGTTATTAACAATCTATGAAGACATTAACGTGTTAGTCATAACAGGATGGGCATTTCTCAGTGGTATGTGGAGAAAGAACTTCAGCCCGAAGCAGCATACAAGCTAAAAGTAGTAAATAAGCTAAAATGTGAAGAAAATCCTGGACCTATGCCCTTACTCAGTTTCTAGTAAAGTACAGAACTTCATTTTGGATTTTCACTGAACCTGCTCCCTTTTATAGGCAAGCCGAGAAAATGATGTAGCAAGAATCCTGAAACTCCTATTTTCCACGTATCCAGGAGGCCTGTATGAATGAAGTACTGTACCTGGGCCACTGTGATAGCAAAGGGAAAAATAAAACCTTTCTCTGTTAAACAAAAAAACAAACCAAACAAGTCTCAATAGCATGCTGAAACCATAATTTTAACATCATCTTCCTCTCCTTCTGGCAGGAAAAAGAGGGAGAAATAAGAAAGAAGAGTAACGGCTCAACACATACTCATTTAGCTTTTATCTCACTATTTACCCTTTCTGACAAGAAGCCATCCAACCCTTGCTACACCTTTCAAAGCTGCCAGTGGGTGGAAAGGTTTTTCTTGGGGAGGAGGTCTCCAGGGGAAGCAGTGAAAAAGCATGAGAGAAGGAATCTGGAAGAATTCACTCCCACCCACCTACAGGAGATTCCTAGAAGCATCGTTAGCCTGAAGGTTTCCAAAAACCCCACTCCACTCCTCAAAGGCAGGGTCATTTCTGTGGCAGGTTGATTTTAAAACAGTAACAGGGTCTAGCTGGAACCTCTCACAAGGCTGGAATGTCAGAATTAGTCCCGGGAGAGAGGGTTTAATGTACAAAATGCAGGTGATGCAGCCAGAAAGACATGATGAATGCAATTTATCACAAGGCTTTGTAATATATCACAATGGAATCACAGGAAACAAGCAAAGCAGAGAAGCAGATAGATAGACTAGATAGATTAAGCTCCTCTAGGCATGGAACTTCTTTGATACATGCCAAGGAAATTACATGTTACATGTCCAAATTTTCAAACAATATTTTATTGATTGGAATGGAGCCTTGCATTTCTGGGGCTGGGGTCCTTTTCCCAAGAAAGGGAAAAGATGTTTTATTCTGAAGTATGAAACAAAGCTAAAATTATAGGATGTTGTTTTGCTTGGTTTTGGTTTTAATCCACTTCTGGAGCGGCTCTGGATACTTGCCAGGACATAGGGATTTGCACGTGCAAACCAAGGGCCTGTACTTCCCAGCTACCCTTCTGCCACTTCAGTTTTCAAGTTTAGGTGCATGAAGCTCCACACACAGGAGCAATTTCAATCCATGAGCTACTTTTGACGATGTGCAAGTGATCAAAGTGTGCTCACAGCAAACAGTCCTTCTTTACTCGTTTTTACTCTGCTTTTGCAGAGTGCCTTTCTCAAACCAGGTCTGTTGTATCGGGGTAACACTCCTAGTTTTATGGCAACAGTGGTCCAGAATATTGCTGCAGTGTGCTGGATATTCCCCACCTCCCACAAAGCAGGGGCCTTACAGCTTTCAAAACAGCACATGTACTATTTGAATTGTTTCACTGGGAGGAGAATTATGTGTTCTGCAATGCCTCAGGACAATGAGCCAAAGGAACTATAGAATATGAGCTTGGTGTTAAAGCCGGAGCTCTGCAATGCTCTTTGTGTGTGTTTTAGTCTGCTATGTAACATTACTTTTACATTAATATTTGTGGTTCCTTTTTTATGCACTCCAGCTTCACCGTGCTCCCCCCTTTATATTTTAACAGCCAGATTCCTGCGATCCAACCAGGGTGGCATGTTCAAAATTCTACTTCTTTTTAGCGTAGATTAAAAAAATAACCCAAGCAGGCAAAAAAAAAGCTCAGAGTATCAAACAAGCTTACTTCAAATAGCTTTTATTCATACTAGGACAAGACTATAGCCAAAGAATCATATAAAACACAAAACAAAAGGGAATTTAACAACTCAGTTGAAGACTATTTCACGCCAATCCAATGCTCATATATCTATAATCAACAAAGTTTTGGACCACAGTATTATGTAACATTACTCATTGGATGCTTTCAGATACAAAAATGTATCAGCAATAATAACATTAATCCACAGGTTCCCTTTGCTCTTATGGTAATATTACTATCAACCTTTAAAAACTTTGACCACCAATGCTTTATCCCATAGAATCTGATCTGCCTGGAAAGACAAATTACAGATAAACTTCTAGTGCCCTGAGCAAAAGGACTGGTTTTTATCATAGAAACAGATAGCAACATCAATTTCCCAAGAAAAAAATAGACATTTCAGCTGTGCATCCCTAGACCAAAAAGTCATTGTTGTAAAAACCCACGGCAATAAGTTTGCTTTGAAAGCTTTAGTTATGACTTCACCAGATATTGCTTTATGCTTTCCTACTGCAGCCTAACTTGGAATATTAAGCCAATCAAAAAATTTAAGACAGCAGTAAACTAAGCAGCAAGAGACATGAGTATGAACCTGTTCCCATAACACATGATATATACACCCTCCTGAAGCCTGCTGAGGTCAGTAGAATATATCCACCGGTATCAATGGTCTTTCAATCAGACTATTCTAAAAGCAGAACTGGCACTTCATATCAGAAAGAGGCATGTGTGCCCAAATTCAGATCTCTATCTGTGGGTTTTTTTACAGTCTGTGTGTGGCTGAGTGCAAAGCTAAGGTTTCTTCTGTAGCTGCCTCTCAGATCTTACCCAAAACCTAATAAAGAAGGGATTTGAGTGATCTTTGAATCAGGGTGTCCTACAGCTCTGCTATTCCAAGTGTGCTTCTGGCCATGCAGGAGTACTATCAGAAAGGGAATGGTGTGTGGAGATCTTAGCACAGAATCACTCACTGAACAGTACCAGTGCCACTGGTTTGATGTGCCACTTGTCTTGAAACCACCCACACAAGAGCATGTCTTATATATTACAGCCCAACCCACAGTGTGCCAATTAACAGCTGAGTAGTAGCAACTTGATGGCGCAGAACAGTTTATATTTTGCTGTAAACTATACTAATATGCTGAACCACAGAGCATGGTCTTAGAGCAGGATGAAGGACTGTGCAGAAGAGATATAATTAATAGTTGCTGGAATGTCCTTTTTGGTCTTTGCCCTCTGTGGCATGTTATTTGCTACAGACTAAACCCGAGCTAGTAACAAGATGTCATGGGACAAAAACCTTTTGGATCAAGTGAAAATATTACATTGTTAAAATGAAAATGGGTCCCTTTTGAGGTTAGAGAGGAATGTGAGTTTCACAA
Source organism: Merops nubicus (assembly GCF_000691845.1). Lineage (NCBI taxonomy): Eukaryota > Metazoa > Chordata > Aves > Coraciiformes > Meropidae > Merops > Merops nubicus. Next base: position 12,761 of record NW_008600488.1, read on the forward strand.
TTTCTTTTTTTAACAGTCAGCAGACAGCCAGCTAAATCGTACTCATAAAATATCACTCCAGTTTGACTCTCACAAAAATGAAGCATTTAATTGCTGCTAGAAGTGACAAAGATAAGCTACTTTCATTCTCACACAAAGGGCAGGGGCATCTGTCAGAAAACAAAGACTTTTTTTTTGGTGGTTTTATATGTGCTACAAGGGTGAATTCAATTCTAGGTAAAAAAAAAAATTAAAAAAAAAAATTAAAAAAAAAACAAACCAAACCAATCCAACCAAAAAGAGTAATATGATAAAGTAAAAGCTTAAAAGATAATTAAGAACACAAACTCCTCCAAAAACAGGATGAAAAGCAGGTAGTAGAAACTTGATTTAAAGAGAAATTCTTTCCCAGCAGGTTCCCCCCATGTACATATTCTGTTTTACTTCCATATGGAGTCTGTAAAAAAAAAAAAAAAAAGTACCATGGTTCACAAAGCTCTGTTGTGACCTTTTAAAATAAAACAACCGTGCACTGCTACACTTCTGGAAAGGCCACTATCAGAAAAAAAATAAATTACAAAAATCTCGCCTATCAGTCACGTTACATGTTGTGAAGTGTCTGCTGGTGGCTGATAGCTTCTTGGGCAAATGCACGTGATACGCATCAGGACAGCACACCTGGCTGACGCTGCTTCAGACAAAAAATTGTAGAGTGAGGTTCACGTCTGCATGTGTGTGGGCATGCTTGTGGGTCGGAGGGGGCACTTCTCAAAGAATAAATGTTCACTGGGCACCTCATTGCCCCTGCAAGCTAAGAGAAGTTAGATGCCTCACAGCCATCAGTGCCTTTGGAAAAATTCCCTCTAATTCTTTGTCCCAGACACATTGCCCCGAAAGTGTCCTGCTGACTGTCTACACAAATTAGTCAGTCTCTGCATTCTTGTTCTCTACAGGACCTCTGGTGTTGGCTGCAGCAAAATGTTTCTAATATTTCATCTCCGGTTATGACTCTCAGCTTTTTAGGGAGGCTGCGCTTAGATAAGACACAAATACCACATAACTTTAGAGAGGGAATAATTTTGCCACTTTCATTCAGCTAGCAGCATGTTGTTGACTTTTTTGCAAAGTAAAGAAATAGCCATCTCTGCGTAACAGCTGTTTATTTTTTCCTTTTTCTTTTATGATGTTTATTTAAGATAGTTTAATGATTTTATTTGCCTCAGGTACCCTTGCCTGGAATTAGTTACTTCATTTTCACTGAAAGTAAAATTAGGAAGATACATAATTAAGAGATGGACTAATTCTGTCATCTTTACACTGGCAAAATTCCCATGGACTTTTACTACTTACTAGGAATTTTGCCTGAAAAAGGATCATATAATCGAGCACTTCATTACTGCAGATTATATTAAAGCCAAACGAGCACATACATAATTCCTGCACACAAAGTCCAAAAATGAAGTGCAAGACACTCTTAGGTTTTAGCAATTCTGAGATTTACTGTTCCCACTCCAACCCAGGCAAAAGCACTAAGCTGGATAAAAATCATTCTTTTCTTGATATCCTGAGTCATATCACTTTTTAGTTTTCAATTTCTACTATGAACTTGAGAACCTAAGAATACAATAAAAATAAAGAACAGAAGAAAAGCCCCACTGAGATTAATATTTAGTCCCTAACACTAGGGAAGGACAAGAACTGGAACAAGCATGTTACTTGTTGCGGAGGCACCTCTCATTCTGGAGGGTGGTGGCTTATGGACACCTTGATTGAGAGGCAGAGTACAAATTCCTGCACACTCCCCCTGTGAGGCAAAGATTTACTGCTAAAGACAACGACATGCTGGGGCAGCAGTGCTGTGGGATGTCCTCCTGCCCACCTGCATCCCCTGTGCCACTAACACCAGGCAGAGGGTCACCCTGGCTCTGAGGGCTCTCTACTACCTCCTCAGCTTCACCTTCTCCGTGGAATCACACACACCCCATTTACCCCATCTCATTTATGCATTTCAGTTCATTTTTAGAAGTGATCTAAGCTCAGATGTAGATATTTTGGCAGCAAGCTTGAAATATCTGAGACTTAATTTTCAGAGCTGTCAATCACCCTAGCCTAAGCTGAGGTCCACGGGAGACACAGGACTGCGACATCTCTTCAGAACAGCTCCTAAACCTCTGAATTTTGACATTAGAAAGAGAGAAAAATGCAATTTCTTGGAATTTGTTGTTGAATCCAGCTGAAACTGGGCATTTTTAAGAGTGTCTATGTGAACATTTCCCTGGAAGTATGTCTAAAACTGCTGGGAGATATTTGAGCTGTAATCCATGGGGAGCTATTGATGATAATAAAAAATACTGTGAGAAGAAAACAGCAGCAAGTGAAACTGCCCTCTCAGAAAGTCCAGGTCTGCTTTGATGGAAGTGTTGATATTCACCATAACTCTCAATCATTTCCCAGAGGGCTATACGGTGCCTTGTAATGTCATAATCAAAAAGTAATGGTGTTCTGGACTTACAGTGAAAAAAAAAAAAACAGGGCTTGATCCATCCCCCATTGAAATCAAAGAGGATTTTGCTATTGACTTTGGTGCGAACAGAGTTCTGGACACAATCTGTGTGCAGTTTATTTGCACATTTGCTTATCCAAATGATCTTAGCTTTAACCAATAGTATTTTTAGATATCTGTCTGAGAGTATGCCTATACAAATGCATAAGTGTGAGTTTATAATGTGGTTTAATTCAAGTTATCCTGGCATTTTGAAAGCATTTCCAGCTACAAAGGACAGCTTTAGCTGATTTCCATCCCAGAATAGACTTTAATTGGTAAATGTGTAACTCACATTTTAGGCTGCAATTCATATTCAACATCACGCAAGTTAAGGACACAAAAAGATTTTGCATTTGTGGGGTTAATTTTAAAATGATCTTACTACGCACTCAATTAAAATTTTGCAGCCATTGTTTCAAAATGTGAAAAGCTCTACAAATTACCCAACTCATCAGCTACGGTCCTTGGTTTTCTTGAAGGGAAATGTCTTTGATGACCACAAGAAAATTGCAGTAAATGGCAAGTAAGATTGCCATCACAATTCTGCTGAAAATGCAGGATGAACTCCTGATTGCTTTAGTCATGTGAATAACACAGCCCAAATTCAGGCAAGGTGGCTTACACCAGGAGTTAATTTAGCCTGCTGGGATTCTTTGCATTACTAAAATGAGCATGATTTTGTCTTGTAAATGTGGGGGTAGAATTTTATTTCACTTTTGGAGGGGCATACATCCATTTTAGAGTAAGCCTTTCAGAATAAAAGCTCACTTCTCGTTATAGGAAATGACATTCCCTTTTTAGATTTCCCTTTTCAAAGCATGCCTCAGATTTCTAGCTTGTAGCAGAAAGTTCTTGTATAAGTAATAAAAGTCTTTAAAATTAAAATGCTAATCGTAAACAAACCCAAACGCATGGAAGATATAGTCTGACTGCATAACAAAAGAGAATTATATAATTCTATTTGAGTGAAATCTTTCATCTTTGATTTACAGGTTTGAGTCTGTCTATAACTGAAACCATATTGTTCCATATCTTTCATATCATGGCTTTCCCCAAAATCTTGTTTTAATTAAGGTCCCTTTCAGATTTCAGAATAAAAAGCATGACAGTCTTCACTTATGGCTTTAATATATGAGTTTGGAAAATATCTAAAAATGAACATCACTTGCTTTTAAAAGCTGAGCGAGCTATCAAATACTGCAAGCTGAACACTTCAAGGTATCTCCCAGGGTTCGTTAGGTGAGAAAGTTGTAAACAAGATACGAGTTGCTGTAGCAGAGTTTTGTTCACTTGAAGCAGTCTGACATACATGCCCTATCTCTTTCTCTGACGGTAAGGCAACACGTGGAACAGTTTAAGCGTTCATTATCAGCTAAAGGCACGACTCAATGTTACGTTCTCAAACATGGAACTAAACAGCTAAAGTCACACTGCAGGGAGATCTTGCTGCACTTTGGGGATCTAAAATAAAGCCTAAACCCTTTGAAGCTTCTTAAGCAACATCAGTTCTCTTGGTGCAGGACAACATAAAAGAATCAGTTCATATTCACATGACAACCTGTAAAAAACACCCCCAACACAACCTCCACAGAAACACCTGAGCTTCAGATGAGCTGCACGCACTTACTGCAGATTGCTGCTCTTCAGAGTCAGGACGCAGAAACAATTCAGAACAAACTAAAAACACATTCGAAAAGCCATCCATTTTTCAGAGACTACTTGATCTCTGCTGCACATATGGTGAGAGCTACTGTCAACCATGGAGGGTACAGCACTTTTTCTTAAAGGCTGGAGATCGCCTGTTTTAGAGGATCGTGAGTGTGTTTTTATGATAGAAAAGACTATATGAAACGGGGAGGAAAAAGGAAAAGGGAAAAGAAAATAAAGCACCAGTAAGCACAATACTTTGGGGGATTTCTACTACAATAAGAATTGCTTTCCCTTTAGCTAAAATCTCTCATTGTAATTTACACACCTTTCACTTATTCAGCTAAGAACTCATTACAGGGAGTTAACAAATGGCACATAAAATAAAGGTGTTTGTTTCTTTCTTTCATGACACAGAGCAAAGGAAACAAATCTATTAACAATTTAACACAGCATGAAAAAAAATTACCCAGTAAAAAGTATCAGAAAGTGATTCATGGAGTTTACCGAGTATTTTGTTGGCTGTTGCAATTCTTGTATCTATAATCTATCATGTAGGATTTTGTAACACTCGATTTCACAATTTCTGTTGGTGAGTGGGTCTAACAGCACATAAAAAGCATGCTCTAGGCTCTTGCTCCCAAGCCCATTTTACTGTAACTCTAGAATTGTAGCGGTTACATTTAAGGAATCTTGAGGGCCCTTTCAAGTCCATCCAAAGAACAAGTGAAGCTGCTATTCAGAGTTTTGTGCCCAGTGTTTATGTTCCATCTGATCTGTGCCACCCAAGCAGCAGACAAGACATGTCTGAGGGTGCTTTGGGGGGGATACACAATGATGTCACCCACAGGAAATATCAGGAAGGACTTGGCACTTCACAAGGCTGGCTCTTCTTCCATGGGCTCGCCAGCAGCTCTGTAAAAATAAACAGGCAATCAGAATACGGCACAAGAGTACACAATGACTTTGTAGATTTTCATGCATAATCAAAGCTGATTTTTCAGCTCTCTCTGATGTTTATTTGTGTTATTCAGTTATCCATAAATAGAGTTTCTTTCCTAGGAAGTATAAACAAATGTCAAGTGGAAAAACATTTTAGATCCAAGCAATCACTGAAAATGTTCCTGTTTATATTAAAATATGTCAGAGTATTTTATAACTTTTTGACCAGAAATGTACATGCTTCGTGTCAACAGAATCAAATAATTTCATGAAAAAAAATAGCTGTGATACTTTTATTTTACAAGCTTCTGCAACTAAAAATACATGCACTTATTTTTTCATGTGTATATCATTAAAGCAGAATAGTTCATTAGTAGCTGAGCAGTGTTTCTTCTGGGGTTCTTCAGTCCTCTGATTTTGATTCTGTTTTAGATATGTTTTCATAAATGCATTGCCTATGACTTCTGAGACTAAATTCTGAACTCAATCAGAAGATCACTGTCATAGAGAAGGTATCAAATATCTCAAATCAGATTATATGTATATCTTTTATTTGAAAGCCTCTGGGAAATATTCAGCTTAGGTAAGATGAGCTCTTTAAAACAGCCAATAAGAAAATAACAGAGACACGTATGGTGTAAAGTGTCACAATCCCTTGTATCTGCCAAGCTACTGCACCTGAGGATTATGCTGGCAATTATAAAATAGGAAGCTTCTAAGATCACAGCGAGACATCACTATTGAATGGCATAAGAATTTGGACAGAAACCATTTTTCATCTCCATCTGGCAGAATACCATATGACAGATGAGCTTAAGGCCTCCTTAAAAATAGTCACTTCAAGGAATTTGAAATGAGAGGAGAGTAAGAAGTAAATGCAAATTAATAAATAAAAGAAGTTTACCAGTTAAATCTTGTAAGCCAGTATAATAACTGGCTTCAGTAAAACATCCCTCAGAAAGTACAAACTCATGAAGATCCCATGGAAAAAACAAATACTTAATAGGGGCTTGCATGGGCTTTAGTAGTTTATTCAGCAAGGAAGCCAGAGAATTTTAAATTAATCTGGAGTTTATTAAAGTCCTTCCCAATGAAAAATTCAGCAGCGTGTCTTTAAGTGATCTTATGCAGGTTATTCCTTTATGATTTTGAATTGTCGCAGCTGGTATGTTCAAAAATGTGTCAGATGAATGACAGATGGAAAAAAAGATGCTTTTCAGACTAATCACTTTCCAGAGAGCTATTAACCCTAAAAGATTATTTATCTATAAATATGAAATCTTTTCTTCCTCACCACACGGTGGAGAATGTTTCCTACACACAGTAACCACTGCAGCTCCCTCATTCCTGAGAGGCGAGGTGAAGCCCTCTTGCATTCCCTCTTTTTTCCCTTGCATTATTCTGGCTTGCAGCAGAGACTGCCCAGTGGCAGCCAGGGTGGGACGGAGCCCAGCCTGCTGCTGAGGTTGTCAGGTGTGATAGAGGCTCATGCACCACGTGGGGAATTCATATTGATGGTGTATGTTGCTCTTGCACTGACCACAGGCTTCTGCTTTCTCCATCCAATTTTGGAAGACCTGCATGTCCTATGGCATAATGCAGAAGTGCAATTAAGCCCTTCTTTAACACCCACGACCTTACGGGGCTGTCTGGAAAGAGGATAATTTGGGAGCAGACAACAATTAATTTTTTAGGTTCTACTAATAGTGAATAATAGAATAGAATAATAATGTGAGTAATAGAATGAGAAGAAATAGCGGTCAATAGATTTCAGCTGGACATTGGCAGAGTGGGAAGGAGTGGAGCTCTGGAAAACCTCTGGAAGCAAAATTGGGGGTTTGGGTTATTTATAAGGATCTAGGGTAGCAGTACATGCAATAGACTGTTCACATGTATTTGGATTCTGGGACTGACATATCATAGTACCACTGAGAGATGGTCTTATTCAGCTTTTTAGTCCTGGGTATTTTTTCACTGATGAAAGTGCTTCAGAGTGCTAGGACTGACCTTGAGTACTATGTTGTAACATATACCAGTACATTCCAACAATATGTCAATGTTCTGCATCAGCTAGAGCCTAAGCACCAATAGAAATTTTTATATACATGTGCCAGATACAAGGTCCTTGTTGAAAAAGGAGATTTAGGGTGCCCTGCTGAATCCAGCTATTGTCTCCCAGTGTAGGTACCCTCACAGCCTTTGCCAGGCTCCTTTTCAAGGCTTCATGTGTATGCTTTAAATTTATAAGTGTCAGAGAAGTCACTGTATCACTGTCCAATGGCTTACCATTAAACCCATGCATTTTTATGGGATAATAGCTTAGGTCAGAGTTTTCTGTGAGAGCCAGTAAAGTTTTAGGGCCCCTAGAACAGTCAGAAAAACACCACAGTCCTGTAACGCTGAGTAGTGTCAATAGATACCTATTCTGTCAAAATCAGAAGTTCTCAAAAAAAAAAAAAAATCAAGGAGGCAGAGTCTGATAGGCCAAGTTTATGTTACTTCAGTCATGTCACTGTTAGCTATATCAGTTCAGTCAGTCTTCCTGTAGCTGACAAGAAGTTGGCATAAAAGCATAAAATGGGCACCACCCCCACCCCCCCATCCCTTATTGTATATTCTGACTGGCTTCTCAGAGATGCAGCTGTGAGCTCGGGTCTGATCAAGACTGAATCCATGCAGCCAGCAGATTCAGGGACTGAAATGACTGCAGAACCACAACGCTGATTTTTCATTAAGGCACCACCATGGCTTATTTAAACTGCAAGTTCCTGGGAGCAGAGCTCTCTTGCACTTGCTCTGTTTTAATGCGCTGGAAAGACTGCTCACCTATAGCTCTCTATAGGTGCAATTCATTCTATGGCAGAATGAAGAAGTCTCTTTGCAGTCAATGCTACACAAAATGATTCAGTTTAAACCTTAAAATGAAAGAAACAAATGAGGTAAAAATCTTACCATATGGGTAAAACCTGACAAAATGTGTGATATTATAACTATTGTCCCGTGGCAGTTGAGAGTAAACGGCAACTGTATGATTTATGAGAATATTATTTAAAATGGTTCATATCTACACTTTAAAAAAAATGGTAATACTTAAGAATATAGATAAACCCAGTATGACATCTAAAAAAAAAGTAAATGTTTCTCTTACTTTGTTTTTTGAATTAGAACTACAGATTCCTCACAGCTACATCATCATACACATAAAAATAAAAACTCAATGTATGCTTCCAAGTCACAGAAAATGACGAACAAAAGACAGATTTTCTGTTATGGTATGGACGTTTTGTGCCATAATCTGCTCCAAATTTAACTTAGCTGTCTCACGGAAGATCACTGTAATTGAAAAGTGAACCTCTGGTAGCAGAGATCTGGGGAAAAGGAGACACTTAGAATCATAGAATCACAGAATCCTTTAGGTTGGAAGGGACCTCCAAGATCATCAAGTCCAACCATTGAGCCATTAGGGCTCTAAAGTCCTCTGCTAAAACAGATCAGAATCTGTCAGGGTTGGAAGGGACCACAAGGATCACCCAGTTCCAACTCCTCTGCCATGAGCAGGGACACCTCCCACTAGATCAGGCTGCCCAGAGCCTCATCCAGCCTGGCCTTAAAGACCCCCAGGGATGGGGCCTCAACCACCTCCCTGGGAAACCCATTCCAGGGTCTCACCACTCTCATGGTGAAGAACTTCTTCCTCACATCCAGCCTGAATCTGCCCACTTCCAGCTTTGCCCCATTCCCTCTAGTTCTGTTGTTACTCGATATCCTAAAAAGTCCCTCCCCCGCTTTCTTGTAGGCCCCCCTAGGATACTGCAAGGCCACAATAAGGTCACCTCAGAGCCTTCTCTTCTCCAGACTGAACATAGTATCATAGAATCATAGAAGCATAGAATCATAGAAACATAGAACAGCCCCAACTCTCTCAGTCTGTCCTCATAGGAGAGCTGCTCCAGCCCTCGGATCATTCTGGTGGCCCTTCTCTGGACACGCTCCAGCAGGTCTACATCCCTTTTGTAATGGGGGCTCCAGAACTGGATGCAGTACTCCAGGTGGGGTCTCACCAGAGCAGAGTAGACTTCTACACCACAGAGATGATTCGGAGAGTGTCTAAAGACATCATAGAAGAGATTCTGAGTGTATATCCTAGTAAAAATTGACTTTGCATGGATCAAATAAAAACAAGCTAAAAGCAAAAACCACCATAGTTGAAAAGCAGAATAAGGTGACTACGCATACACTCTCCAAAGAGGAAGTCATGTCCAAATAAGGCAGAGTAAATAAATGATAAACTCTGGCAAGTTAGATGTAAACCCCTAAAGAGGCAGGCTAAAGGACAGTCTGAAGAGCAACATGTTAAAGGCATAAAACCTAATAACAAAAAGATCTTTCAGAATATATCAGAAGAAATGATCAAAGCATAAGAGGAGCATGAAGAAAGGTAGACCGCAAAAGGAAAACGAACTATTTATATCTGTGTTCGCTAGAGAAGTGTCAGGGAGATTTTATTATTTGCAGATGAACTATCTTGAACAGAATCAGCACTAGAACAAACTCATATATTAGACATTGCCAAATTGCTAAAAGCAGATGATATTTGTCCACTGAGTTCTAAGCAAATGCAATTACGATATTGCTACAGAAATAACTGTTGAGCACATTCTACTGCTTAACTCAGCATTCACATAAGGTAGAGAGGGTAAGAATTGCAATTTGTCTTTTGGGAACTACAGGAGATACAGTAAACTTGGATGGGGAAACTGAAAGCAGCTGTATTCAGTGATAGAATTAGTAGGCATTTAGGTAATGGTAATTCGGGTAAGAGTTATTTCTTAATGTTTGCACAGAAGAAGGCCTTATAAATTTATTAGAAGTTTCTGCAGGAAATCAAGGCAGAGGGATCAAGCGATATCCCTGTGCAAAGAAAGTCCTCCAACATTTTTATCCAAATGCTTTTGATGAATGTAGGTTATGAGAGAAGGTCCTCTCATAGATTAACAATCCATCAAAAGTAGGAAATGGTTAATAATACTAGTGAATTTTCACCATAGAGGGATTCTCCAGAGCATCTAAAAAAGACCTGACAGACTACCAGTAGATTTAGGTGATGACATTTGTTGATGATGCCAAATTGCTGGTAGAAGTCATCTCTAATGCCCATAACACCACTTCTGAGTGGAAAAGAACAAACACAAACTAACAAACAATACACAAAACAGGAGGGAAAACAGCTGTAACTGTTTATACACAGTGATGGCTACAACTGAGAGCTTGGAGTTAATGGTAGAAGAGCAGGAAGCAACAGAAACAAGAAAAAATCCCCAACATGAAGCTACTGTGTCAATCCACAGTGTGCCCAGCACCTGAAGTTCTGCATGCAGTTCTTACTCCATCTTGAAAAAAACCACAGAAAGCACAGAGAGGGGCAAGAATTTACAGAGTCTTGAGGCAGCTGATGCTTATAAAACCAGAAACGGGGCAGAGATATGAGTAAGAGTAGAGCTGCTTTTATTTCTCACAATGCAGGAACTAGGGGTTCCCCAGCAAATTTATCAGTTAACAAATACAGAGAAAAGAAAAAGAAGTGCAATCCCTGATGAGGCTGTGGGATTCACTATGTGAGTCTCAAAAGTCTAAGCTGGTTCCAAAAAAAAAGCTTTGAAAACTATGCCTGGGTAGGTATCCTGGAATATTTCACGAAAGATGGGTCAGATACAGCTGTTGAGATCTACTGACTCGCAAGGGCAAGGCTGGCTCTCAAACTCCTCTGTTCTTGGTTCTCTTCCTTACACACCCACCACCGAGGGATGAGAGGAAGGTGGGCAAGATAAGGCTGCAACCTGACATGGGGAAGAAGTTCTTCACCTCCTGAGCCTGGCTGTGACTGCAGATCCTGCCAGGTATGGCCAGGTAGGTACAGGTTACTCAGAACAACTGAGGTGGATACCCAAATACTGAAACGCTAAGTGAAGCTTTATGAGTTGATACACTAACACAGCAGGTAACCCTAGATTGTGGCTAGCTGCACCCCATGATCCAGCCAGTTGCTCTAGTGTATAGTATAACATTTGTAATATAATGCGATGTGACTGAAACTGCAACTGGCAGCTCTGTAACATTAAGTGTAATATCTAAAAATTATATTTTGTTTTCATTTCCATTTGAGAAAATCTGTGCTCAGCCGAATGAAGGCCATAAAGACAAATTCTGAAAAATGTCATTCTCAGGATTTACTGTTTGCAGTAAAAATAGTAAATGCAAGAGATCTCACTCCATACCCTTTTATTTTTCCATTTTAAGAAGAAACATACAGAAGCTCCAATCTATCAGGGACAGCACTGTACAGAATATTTTCATAGCACAATTTCTGAAACGGATGTTTGGCTATAATCATCTAAATTTGTATCTCACATAGAGAATAAGCAATTGCCAACACAAAAAAGTTACGGTAGTTAGACATGTTTTATAGGGCATGTTTGTTCCTTTAATTGTATCTGTATTTAAATCTGTTAGCATCATGCATGTTTTCTTTCCTATCCACAAACTCTTCTTTCTAAATCTGTTCTCTTCTGAAGTCTATAATCAAGTTTCAATTGGATCTTAAAATGCAGAGCTGTGCTTTGGTAAAATAAAACACCAAAAGCATAGCAGCTTTTCACGGTTTTCTTCATTTAGCCTGCCAGAGAAAATAAAATAAAATAATAATCGGCACTGTCACTTGAAGAAAAGAAAGAGAGAGAGAAGAAAGAATGAGAAATACTTAAGATGGGCCTTAGCCAAGAGCATTTTATCCTTTATTCATCAGTGGTAAATGAGTCAGATATGAATTGGCCAGGAAAAGAGCTGCTTTACCCAAAATCTGAGTTTAAAGTGAGTCATCTCACTCCAAACACCAACATATCCTCCAACATAATTGGCAAGAGTTTCCCACAAAAAGACTCTTGCTGTCGCTCTCTTCATCTGGAGGCCTGACCATCTAAAGCTGAAGTCAAGAAGATCTCTACCATCAATTCAGTGAAAGAGGGTTAGAGATGCAGGCCAGAACTGGCAGCCTGTCTGACCATGGTGGGAATTAAGAGATAGTAAATCAGCTCCTGGAATAATGAAGGAACCCTTCAGGCTGCCCTGTAAGCCGCAGCGCTTTCTGCTCTGATCCCACCCTATCTGTCATAACCAACTTTCCCAAACAAACACTCAGTGTAAAGGCTTGCAATGGGCCTTCAGAAGGTGGCCTCCATCTACAATGAGGGGAGGAGGTGAGCATCTGTAGTGGCCTTATCAAGACGGCTTGAGAGCCCAGGTGACTCCTCACGTCCCTGTAGCCCTGCCGTTTGCCATAGAAAAGGGCTGGAGAAGAAGCACTGTACACATGGTCCTTAATTACAACAAACATGAAATAAGAAAAAGTGAAGTTGGATTCATCACTACATTACTGTAGTTTGTATTGGTATGTGCCTACGAAGTGAATGGCATGTTTTTGTGAAATAAAATTTTACTGGCATGAAACCAGAATGTGCAACATCAAATCAGTCCCTGGACTTAGGATCCTACGCTGGACTTTCATTCGTGCTCATTGTGTAGCCAGGTCCTTTCAGGTCTCCTCACATCTTAGAGAACCCTCAAAATCAGACCTTCAGGGTGACCATTTTTGATTCCATATTCCTTCTTACATTCAGCAGGGAGAAACCAAAAAGAGTGATGTCCTGAAGCCTCAGAAAACCAAACACTCAATTTTGGCCCAGAGGAACAGCACTTATGTTGTCCTGTCACTCTCTGATGGCAATCTGGCTTTGGGTGACTTCTTTGTGGGTTACAAATGTGGAAACAGACTTAGGAACACATGAGTGCATAGGGATTTTTTTTTGTACTGCTGAAAAGTCTCTGCAAGCACCACAGAAGATATTTCAAACGAAGCCATTTTTCCACAGAACAATTTATCACGATGGATTTATCCCTGTAAGAGTCCAGAACTGATGAAGTGTAATGAATCTGGCAGCCATATGAACTCCACTTGTGTACATTTCAGGACATCCTTTTTTTTCCCCCCATTTCTCTCAGCTCCACCCTCAAATTCTGTTTTCAGAATGGGTGGAAACTGTCAAAGTAAGTAGGTAATAAATACAATAATTAAGTGCAATGTTAGTCAAAGGGTTAGTTTGTTCAAATCATGTAGGATTAGCAGTTGTTCTCAATGGCTGTAGCTTTACGTGAGTGGAGGCACAAAACAAATACAAATCTTGGTTATTCTGAGCAATGTAAAAATACACAAAATTAAACACACCCTTTTTGAGACAATGTAAAGCTTTGCTTTTTTTGACTGCATTAGTTCCAACACTTTAACTAAAATTCTTTGTATTTCAGAGCTATGCATGCACAAGCAGTCACCTTTCTGTCCCTGGCTAGCAGAAGTGTCCTTTAAGTGTCACAAATTTCAGTAACAAATATTACATGATTCCTTAGCTGAGCACTGATTAGCACTCTTACAAATCTAAGATATGTCTCCCATTTGTCATGGATTCTTCCCTAGGCTTTTATGGATTTGTTTTCAATAATACTAGCACAATAGGCATAGCATAATAAAATATAATTACAATGGGAAAGGTATATATATTTATACTGCAAGCTCCACTAGCTAGCTCTGCTCTCTCTCTGTGTCTCTTTGGGCCATGTCTGTTAATTTATTGACAAAAGAGCTTTCCAGCTGTTACAAGAGACCCTCACTCCCAAACACATGCATAGCTTGTAGCCCTGCACTATTCCCCTGGACGCCTATCACTTCAGTTCTGATTAAAAGACCCAACGTGTGAGGCAAGAACCAAATCAAACAAGTAGCTGTCATGACAGAGGAGCCATGGATCCTTCTGGCTCCACTCCCACCACTGCTGTGCTACCCACAGCTCCCTCCTTTCTCTCCTGTTGTTACACAGCCTTTCTCCACAGACTCATCCTCTCTGATGAGTCTCCTTATAAGGCTTTTTTCTCCTTTCCTCCTCCTTCCTCTGTCTAATGGAAACCGAATGGTTCCACTGCATTTTGTGTCTTT
>NW_008600489.1:0-200 GCF_000691845.1 Merops nubicus
CCCCAGGGCCTGGTACGAGGGTGCACGTCTCGTGGGCGGAGCTGAGAGGCCCCCGGATGGTCTCTTTGGTGGGCAGGTGCCTGTGGGTGAGGTGCTGCTCCAAGGTATTGCTGCAGAAGTGGTTCCTGAGCTTCAGCACGTGAAGGAGCAGCAGGGCTATGGGGCAGCTGTCCCTCGTTTCCATCCAGTGCTGACCATGA
>NW_008600489.1:608-967 GCF_000691845.1 Merops nubicus
AGCTGATGGAATGGAGCCCAAGTTCAGCCTGGACAGTGGCCGTAAGCAAGTGACAAAAGGAGGCCAAAGGGCTGAGGACAGGGGAAGAAAAAGGAAGGAAACAAGGGCTGGTTTTGTTTCTTCATCAAGGGAAACCTCATGTTTGGCCACGCCAGAAATGAGCTGGTGGAAGCAGAGGCACTGGAGGAAGCCTGACAGACAGCATCAAGGTGAATAGACAATGTCTTTATGCACCAGCACCCCCAAAGTGAAAACGTTTCGGTGGAAATTTTTAAAACCAGCAGCTGCAGTTTCTGTTTTGCTTCGTAGTTCTCCCAGCGTCCTCAGCTGACAGCAAGTTTTGGTAACACATCAGCAGG
>NW_008600489.1:998-5706 GCF_000691845.1 Merops nubicus
CAGCAGGAAAATGACCAAGAGAGACGCTGGTGTTTGATAGGGATTTGTGAGCTATGGAGAAGCACATCTTAGCCAGGCAGAGCATTTAAACTCAATTTACAAGGTAGGAAAGGAATGTGTTCTCCATCCCCCAAACTGACACTTCCTCTGTGTACTATTGCAGGGGAATTCAAAAGCACTTTATAAATAGTTAGAAGTTTGTTCTTGAATAGAGTGTTGGTAGTAGTTTTTGAAGCATGGTGTTGTTATTTTCACCTCTCTTTTCACCAATACTGCAAAACATAAAACACAGGGAGAAGTTTTGTGGTGGTGAGGGGTTCAGTTCTCCTCCCACTGAAGTCAGCAGCCGTTGGGTTGCTGTAATGGGGCAGATTGCTGATGTGATGACCTCCTTGGGATGGGGGAACACAGAGTTTACTGGAATGATCCCTACACTGTGTTACTCATTAGTGGCAAAGCCCTAATCAAATTTTGCTTGCATAATTCCTGGTAAGTGCTGGTAGATGAGTATGTATGACATACACTGCAGAAAAGCTATTTCAGGAATGTTTTAGGTGTCATCTTACTTTTTTTTTGTCTCCCTCTGCCAGAAAAGATGCATTTGTGGTTGTGATCCAGACTGTCAGAGAGGATGGGCTGGTGGGACAGCTCCATGGAGGGAAAGATGCTTCCTGGCTAAACGCCTTGGCTCCAGAGAGA
Source organism: Merops nubicus (assembly GCF_000691845.1). Taxonomy (NCBI): domain Eukaryota; kingdom Metazoa; phylum Chordata; class Aves; order Coraciiformes; family Meropidae; genus Merops; species Merops nubicus. The sequence goes on from NW_008600489.1 coordinate 1,698, forward strand.
GGTAGCTGCAGAGATCAACTCACATCCCTGTGCCTCCTGTGCTGTAAAAAGGTTCTATCTTTTATTATTTTTTTTTTTAATCAATTACAATCTCCAGTTTAAGCCAGTGACAGTTCTAGGGGTCATTTCTTCAGTAAATCAGGCATCTGGCTCCCCTGTAATCTCCACATTCTTTAAGGTCCCAGTTCTTGGTGCCTTAACTTGGGACAGAGGAAGAAGCTTTCAAAATGAAGTCCTGTTAACATCTGGCACCCACCTAAATTGTTTCTGTGTTATTTCATCCTTTCTGTTGACTTAAATTGAAGCATTTGGGGAAGCTCACCTGTCTTGTTTCAGAACTTCTTGAATGTTGCTGTGGAATACATTTGGTTGAACAACCATGATGACTAGAAGAACTTGCCTCTTGCTAGCTAATATTTCTCACCATGCAATGCTCTCCACCAGAGGCCAAAGGAAGCTGAGGATGAGGAGAGAAAGAAACCTGCTTCATCACTTATAAAAGCAGTAGACTGGATGACATAAATGATCAGGATTTAGGATATTTCACTGAATGAGCTGCACTTTAGTAGCATGAACAGTCCTAGAGAGTCTCCTTTGCTTCTAGTGTCCTGCAGATGACTTCCCCAACTCTTTCTAAAGCAGGCAGGCACCATCCTGTCCCCAGCAAGGGGAGGGCCTGCCTGCTTGCTGCAGTGAGACCCTGAGATTGCTGTAGTCACCTGCAAGCTGTTTGCATCCCTCAGACTGTTTTGGAAGCCTCAACCATTTGACTCCTTGGTTGTAAAGTGGATTGGCACCTCTCTGAAGGGCAAATATGCATTCTTTCAACCTTTAGGAAAAATCATTTGGCTTAAAGCCAAGGCTAAAACACTGGATTATAATTTTGACCTGAAGCATAGATGACAAAATGATAAATTTGCAAAACTCAGGCATTTTTCAGAACACATGAATTCGATGGGAGCATTACTCTTGAGATCAAAGGGAACAGGATGGAACCTGTAATGTACAGCACTAATGACTACAATCAAATAAACTTACAGTGTCTTCTACCACCTATTGCCTTGTGTGTGTGCACTCACAGAGTGGTACCATTTTGAGTCTGGGGCAGTTGTACTAGGTTGGTAAGAATATAAAAAATGATGCAGGGTGACAGGTTTTGGGGAGTCTGGTCTACTTGTTTTCATAAACTAGTAGAGGAAGTGAAGAACTGAAGATTTTGAAAGAGGAGATTATAGACTTAGTATTTCTTCAGAAATATTTATGCTTAATTTGATCTGCTTGTGGCAACTGGTATTTTTTTACTTACTTGTGGAGCAGCTCAATTAAAAATGAGTATGGAATAATATTGATTTGGAGAAGCATAACCCTAGAGTTACATAGTTGTATACTATTTATTTTATAGTCTGATTGCTGCATCTAAAATGGTGCATAATGTCAGCAGTAGCTGTTTTGTCCCCTCTGGTTCTTACTTGGCTCTCTCTCCACAGAGCTACAGCTAGTGACAGAAGAGAATGTAAGGTATGATAATAGCCTCCTATTTAACCCAATTGAATTTCCTTTGTTGGCTAATTTTCATTTGTGTTTACATCCTTTTCTAAATTGCTCAGATTTACAACCTTAAACTGTGGATGATGCTTCTTGGGTAAAGAAAAAATGAAAGGAATCAACTTTCTGAATGTGTATTACATTTCAGAGGGATTAAGGCATAAAAAGTAAAATAATGTGAATGTCAGTTTTGATTAACAGCTACATCAGAGGTGCTTTGTCTCCAAACTAGGACATTTTCTGTGGTTTTAACATTACCTTGGCCTAGGAGGAGCCTAGAGGCTGTAGCAGCATCGGTGTCCACCTTTAAAGAACAATCAGAATGAAGAATGTGATGTCATTCCATTCTAAATTCCCTTTAGCCTTTATGATTTCTTGATTCCCAGCTTGGCACTTCAGTGGCTTTATCCAAGTGCTGATTCTGCTCTTGGCTGTTGGTGGCTTCCCCAGTCAGTCAGAAAATCATAACGGTGTAAAACCTCCATTCCCTTGACTAGGTCAGGAAGGTCTTTTTCATGCAGCTAAAAAATTCGGAGGATTCTCTCAGGGGATCCCCTAGTCATGATTGCACTGGGCTGAGAAGCTGTCTGGATGAACACAGTGAAGTCAGATGAGATCATCTGCCAGAGATTTTCAGCTGGAAAATTTTATGGCGTGCAGATCTAACGCTTCAAACACCCAAAGGAAAAAAACAGATAAACTTTAATACTTATTTCCAACCCAAAATCCACACGGAGGTCTCTGCCAGGCACAAGCTTGTGCAGATGTGTGGCTGTCGTGGTGTGAGTGCTAATTGTGGCATGTCCTGAAATGTGCAGGTAAATTCCCAGGATACTGTGCTGGGAAAGGGAGGATCTAGGAAAGGGGCATGGCTACATTTTGTTTGAAAGGGAGGATAAAGCAATGCCCTCACTTTATCTCTCCTCTTTAAAACCTGTGTATAGTTTGAGCATATTTTGTCCCCAACCAAAGTGTTTAATCAAATCCCAGCTTTGGCTTTGCATTCAGGCTGGGGCTGGAATCAGTTAAAGAAGCTCAGTCTTTACAAAATGTTGGGATAAAAGCAGGCAAACTTTCTCAAGAAATACCAAGAGTATTTTTTTCTTACTTCTGGAGTGATTGAATTATGTAGCACAATGATTTGCATTGATGGAAATGAGGCCAGATAGTGAATGATTTAAAAGCTAGTTCAGGAAAAGGCTTAAACATGTGCCTGAATTTAAAAAAGTACACCAGAATGACTCATATGCTGAAAAATTAAATATATGTTTAAATACATGGCTGAACTGGAGCCTAAGGGTACAGTTTAAAGTTAAACCTAAACTAATCTAGGCAGTAGCTGTTACTGAAAGTGATTAGTCTTCTTCTGGTTTCCTTCCCTGAAGTAGCCCACACTGGAGTCAGACAAATGCAATTTGTTGACAGTGACTGCTACAGCCTTGAAAAGTGTTCATTTCTCATAAAAAATGCAAGCAAAAGTCTTAGCTAATACTAAAAATCAATGGAGATATGCTGAAGTCAGTTTTTGTGCTAACATGCAATCCCTGTTTGACTTCACAAGCTACAGCTTGTTAGAGAAAGAATTAAGGGGAGCAGTTCTCATGCTGACTAGGATGCATTTATTTCTTGTGTTTATGGGTTCCTGCATCCTCCTGGAGATAACTAAAGGTGAGGGAACAGCAAAGCAAATTTGGCACCAAAATGAAGCTGGGTGCAAAGGAAACGAGAAGAGACAGGGTATTTTGAGGTGGGATGCAGGAGGTGTTGTAAGCACACCAGCACTGCTGGCAGCCTCTTGGCCATGCTGAGACCAGCCTCGGAGACATTAGGGCTGCACCACTTCTGTCTGGCCTCCTGTGAAGGTTTTGCTACAAGCAGGAGGACCACGCTGTCTCCTGATTAATATTTTTCTGGAATAAAACCATAGAGATTGGAGGCTGTCCAGAGACCTGCCACAAAGGCAGGTGACCCTTTGAGAAGGTTGAGGCTTCCTGGACGTGCAGCAGGAAGTGATGGGCTGGGGAAGATGGTGCTTGCAGGGTTGTCTGTATTTTTCGGGGTGCTGATAGCAGAACTCATGCTCTCAGTGCAAACATCCAAAGGCAGCAGAGGTCTGGGCACCCCAGGTATCCTCCTGGCAAACTTTCCATGCAAGGAGGAAGACAAGAAGGTGGATTTCTGTCACGGTCATTCGTGCTGCAGTGAAGCACTTGGCTGCCTGCCTGTGACAGCTTTGTGATAAGACTCTGCAAAGATATAGCATATTTTTAATCAAATGTTTCCATTAGTTTTAATATATTGTACCCACCAGATTACAGTCACTCAGCAAATATCCAGCCTTCGACACAGCATCTCATTTATCCTTGTTCCTCTCTGCTCTGCTGACGTTGGGTCTGGTTGTACAGTCCTGTTGTGGGGCTTTTTTTTGGGGGGGGGGGGGGGGGGGGGCAATTACGCTGGTGGG
>NW_008600489.1:5737-26139 GCF_000691845.1 Merops nubicus
GGGGGGAGGGGGGGTGCAATTAGCCTGGTTGGAGCAACTAGGCCAAGGAACATCAAGCAGTAAAATAAAGTCTTGATGACATATTTGAACTCTTGTGGACCATGGGTTATCTGATCTGCAAGGTCACTGCTATTCTCTGGGAAAGTTTAAAAGAATCTGCTCCTGTTTCAAGCTTAAAGGGCCCTTCAGGACAATTTTAGGAGGCAAATTCAGTTTTTCTTTAAGTATTTGCATTTTGGCATTGATGAGTGTTTCAGAGTGTTTAGTACTTGTATTTTTATTTCCTCTTCCTTTAACTGCTCATCAAAGGCAAACAGAGTAGAATTAGTTTTAATGAACATAAGGAAAAATTGAATCCAATAAGGCTCCTTCTACTAGCAAAACTGAATAGAATGCAGAAAGGAAAATAATAATAATAATGTGAAAATAAGAAACCTAAAAAGAACTTTAAAGTTCTTTTTAATAATTTAAGCTGTCACCAATAGCAGAAATAATGAATTATATTTCAGATGTGACTTATACCAAGCATGTCTTAAAAAGAAGCACAGAAAGACAAATTGATAATGCCTGAAGAGACCATCCCTGGGAATAAGAAGTGCAGAATTGGGCCCTGGAAAGCCAAGGATCTTTTCCACCATTCTGTCTGTAGAAAAGAGAAATGATGGCCCTTGATCTTTAGCAGCTCTAACAGATGGGCTTGGGGAAGCAGTAGGAAAATATCATCATTAGAAGTTTTGTCTTTCTGTATTTTGAAAAATCAAGTTGTGCCTTGCTCAAAACGTTTGAAGCTATTATATTACAAAGATTTGGTATTAATATGATTAGCTTAACAGTATCCTTCTGTAATACACATCACCAGGTCCTGTCAGGGTGAAATTAAATGCTAAAAACGTGGCATGATAACTTTCACAGACCGTTCAGGTTTAAGGCTGCGGTGTGGGTGTTTATTAGAGACCCTCCTGTATCAGCAGATACTTTGTTAGAGGTGTTTTTCTGGCCAGGTGATGCTCTGCCTTTGCTTTTATTTGGAAGGGATTGAGGAGGCCGTTATCTTCCTCTCACAGGAACCTGAACATGTAAACTCTTGGCTTTTTTATCCTCTTTGGCTGTGGCAAATCATCACCCCTCTGTTTCCCTCCTCTTACAGTAACAGCATTATCTGGCAGGATGAGGTAGGACTTTGCCTCACCAGGGTCTTTCATGCCACTCTGCATGGAGTTGGGAGCAAGGATAACTCCCACCCTTGCCTCAGGGATTACACAGTTAGTGCCCTTAAGGAACACGTAGTTTATCTACCAAGCAGTGCACTACTTGTGCCATGAAAATTTTCCTATCATCCAGTAGGCATATAGATTCAGATCCATTTACTTGACTCTGTGTAGGTGTTTGAGTTTAAGGAAGGATTCTATTGCCTTGTGATTATCTCCTTGGGCTGATTTTACTCTGGGATAATCCCATGGGCTCCTATGAAGCCGTTTCAGACTCGTGTTGGGCAAATGGGGAAAGACTGAGTGCATGCACTTGATGAAGTTAGTGACAGCAAAATGTGAGCTGGAGTCTTTGGTGAGAAAATCTATCATTCTGCATTGATAAAAAGTTTATGATTAATCACCGGCTTGATTACATTAGCCTTTAATTAAGCTTGTAAGTGCCAAAGAACGGGGACTTTGGTGTGCTTTTTTCTTTGTTATCTCCAGAGCATGGCTCTGCTGGTGTGATTTTATAGAATCATAGAATCATCTAGATTGGAAAAGACCTTTAAGATCATCAAGTCCAATCGTTATGAAAGGTCTTGCATCGTTTTCCCCTTACCACAGCTGTTCCCACCCTGTAAAGGGGAACTAAGGTCATATTATTCCTTACTGATGCTTCCACATTTGGAACTGTTTCAGTGGAAAGCAAAAATGTAGGTGAAAATATGTGTGGATTTCATTTATGTCTCCGAGTTACCATCCTCAACCTTGGATTCATTTCTTTCCCTGGAGCTCTTGGGAACCCACACAGACATCTATGGGATTTTCTTCCTCAGAAAACTGCTGATGCTAACCACGGATCTACAGCCCAGGCAGCTGTTACCAGCAGTTTATAGAAACCTTCCTCAGACAGGATCTCGCTGCACTTCACACACTAATCAAATGCAGGACCACTGATGTGCAGCGAGTGCTGGGGCAGGGATGGCAGCGACTCAGCACAGTGCATGGATCAGGATGGCTGGGTCCAAACCCACAGGAGCCAATCCCATCTCTGGTGGGAAGTGTCCTGGGGTAATCAAGGCCCAGAATGAAAAATGAGAACTTTAGTTCCAAACATAGTATCTGGGAGAAGAAAACATGACAAATCTCAGCATAGCTTCCCTGGAGAAATAAAAGGTGGTGAGGATGCCTGTCAGGCTGAAGGACTTTTGCTGATGGGCTCGCTGAGGTCTTGGATCTCCTCTTGACATTGAGCCATTTAAACCCCTTTGCTTTTTTCCTAGCATTTCTGATGCTTTTCACTGGATCCTGCCTGAAGCAGCCTTTTTGATAACAGCAGTGCAGTCCTGTAGTCCCTGAAGATCTCCTCCACTCCCATCATGCCATCAGCACAAGGAGAAACAGGCTTGACAGAAATCCCAGCGAGACTCCGAGTGCACAGGTCCTGCACCCAGAGGTAAAAATTCAAGTGCAACGTGTGGAATTTGCAACTGCAGCTTCCCTTCTTCCTTGCCCACCCTCGGTGCTATAAAAACATTTTTTGACTGGTGGTTGTTCTCCTTACAGGAGAAATGGAACAGCAACAAAGTATTATTTGAAATATAACAACCAAGGGAAAGGCCAGAGCGTGTTGCTTTGGGAGGGCTGTGTCACAGAGCTGGAAGAAACCTCAGCTCCGTCTGTCCAGGGACAGATGGGTGGCTGGGGTCAGTTAGGAGCAGCCACGTGATGGGGTGATGAGGAGGGACCAGACCCCCCAGGAGGGGCTGGCTGCTCTGGGTGCATTGTCACTGCCAGACTCTCCCTGCACAGTTTAACCAGTTTGGTCCAGGTAGTTGTCCCACTCCAGGGACCACACACTGTAGGACTAGATGTTGAGGCACCTATCTTGAAATACCCAAGTCCTACACTGAATCCAGACCTTACTAACTTAGAAGCTACAGGAGGCCCTAAGCCCACCTCAAAATCCAAGCTTTAGCCACTTCCACAGGTCATTCACTGTCCAGCAAGAATCAGTCCCAAAACAGAATAGACTAAGACCCTTGATGGTATCAGTCTGAAGATAAAGAGGCTTGCCAAGCCAGATGTTGGCTTTCCTTGCATGCCCAGCAGGCAGCCCTTAAGGCTTCCATCATTTCCCAAATCACCCTTTGGAAAAGTCACTCCAGATTTACTTACTAGAAAGAGCAGGCAGGAATTGGAAGAGGGTAAGGATCAGGCCACAGGTCTGTTACACCACCTTGAGCTGTGAGTTCAGCATTTTGCCACTGCAGTGCTGTCACACTTCCAGTCCAGTGGAGCTGGCTGGACATACCAGTCAGACACAGGTCTCGTGTCCTCCAGTGCATCTTCTTGCCATGAAAGCCAGATCCTCAGCTCAGGCTGGATCTTCTTTCCTGATCTTCTGATGAGAGAAGTTAACACAGTTAACCTGCCCTTATTCACCAGCGTACCTCTTCTTCAGAAACCCTCTCTGGTGCCTTTGCTTCCAGGCTGACAGAGCCCAGCCAGCTTGGGCCAGCCCTGGCTTTACTCCTGGCGTGGTTACCTCATGTCTGGCTCAGCTGATGGAGAGAGAGACAGCTTTGCACACAGGCATGCAATTTTGGACTGGTTTAAATGATATCACATAATAATAGTAATGATAATGATGATAGTATCATCCTATAGATGAGAAAAATAAACTATTGTCTCCAAATGTACCTGACAAGCAGTACAATGCAGTGTTATGTACTCAAGAGGGAGAAGAGAAGTTACTTCATTCATTTTCATCCCATCCTCTGAGTCTTTTCTAGCCTAGGGGTTAAATCAGAGAGACAATCATCTGCATGAGAAATGTGGTATGAACATCAGCTCAGGCTGATAGGAGCTACAGGCTCCCACACAGCCCTCACTGAGTGATAGTCCTATCAGATGGAAAGAGGTTCTATACATAGTGCAGGGGATCAGTCTCAGGTAAGTATCTTTGCAATGGTTTCCCACATCACGAAGCAGCTTGTTTAACATATCATGACTAACCATAAGGCTCTGCAAGAATTTCTCACAATCAGTAGAAATACAACAAAAGACCTAAAGGACCACAGTAGAAGGCAAACGTGATGATGAACAGTAAGTGTGTGTTCATGCTTCTCCTGAAAAATGTCCAGAGCTGTCTGGCTTCCAAAGTATTGTAAATTCATGGCTAATATTTTTGTTTCAGTCTTTTCCATGTAATATTGTAGTCAGGTTTAGGAAAAGCAGCAGAAATCCTGATTACTGAAGTCCTATTTTATGTATGATGGAACTTCACAAAGCCACATTTTATTTTTTTTCAGGTTGCACGAAATTATCAGTTATCTTGCTCTGATTCTCAGAAGAAAAGACTTGATCACAAAGTGATTATAGTAAGATCTTTTATTTGATTCTGTAAAGGTTTTTATGAAACCTGGCAGATGATAAGTGCCTTATCTGGTACTCCAACTTGGTATTAAATTCAAATAGAGAAAGATAGCATGTTTTATGCTGCTTTTTGCCTCCTTTTTACTGTGCACCTCTGCCTATTTACTGTTTTGCAAAGTTCCACAATTGATTTGCCAACCGTGCAAGTTAGGAAGTTTCTCTCTCCATTATCAAGATCAATGGCTTCCTCTCCTTCTAATTGCAAAACACTTTCTTTATCATGAAAATGTTAAATTTCCATAAATAGCCTTCCCAGAGGTGCTAAGTTCGTGCTAAACAAAACTAAAAACAAAGTGAGAGGAAATACAATGGGAATAAATAACTCCAATGCAAAGCCTGAATTCTTTCAGGAGGGGGACTAGTGAGGTGCTGGGCACCCCCGAGAGCAGCTTGCATTGATGAAGTTCAGCATGGAGGTGCAAAAGCATCCTGCTAGGCCTCTTAAAACAGCCCCTGGCATGTCAGCCTTGCTTCTTAGGCCAAAGTCCAAAGCTGATTCAACGCAGCATCAAGCCACAAAACTTCAGTCATAGAGATGGAGGAAGGAACAGCTGGCAGATGAAGATGGCAGATAGCAGAAGTGTATAAGTGTTTTAGATGAGACCTCTGGTTACTTAGATGCTGTTAAATTAAATACTGCCCTTTCACAATTTAACTCCTGGAACCCCAAAATATTATTCTCGACGTTCTGACAGGGAGAGCTGGTGCAGGGGACGTCAGCAGTGATGTAATATTGACAGACAAACACCGCTATTGTATTCATAAACGTTCGCTTTACAGAGCAAAGAACAGTCTAACAACATCTACTTAGTGCTAGCAGGGTAGACTGCAGTGTAATCAGTGGCTTGGACGAGTTGAGAATACAAACAAAAATAGATTAGCTAGCAACTAAATTGTATTTACCTTGCTTGACAGGGCTGGGTCAATGATGAGTCATTTTCTGATCTAATATCGCTGCCATCTCTAGTATTGCTGGTGATTGTTACTGCTGAGAGAAAAAAGTCCAAACAACCCAAAGGCTGAAGAGGCAAAGGACAGCCTGGTAGCCCAAGTATTTCCCCAGGGGCCTGGGTGGTTTTGCTGGCCAGGGTATGCTCCAGACTGCGAGCTCAGGCAGGTCTTCCCCAGCTGCACTACTGGGGGGACTGTAGCACTGACATATCTATTGGCTGGTAATCAATGAAGGTGATTAGGAAATTCTAAGCATTCTTCTTTAAGGATTAAAAGTGTTCTGCATTTATAATAGGAGCAATTACCTTTTCTGAAAATAGTTGTCAAAGTAATTTTAAATAATAAAATCTTGCACGGAGGTCAGTAGGTTCCAGGTGGAAACGTGCTATGGGAGACAAATATTCAAAGCAAGAATGGGCATGAATGTGATTGGGCTTGATTCTGATCAAGTTTACATTTGTTTGAAGGCCCAGCCCAAAGCCTGTGAAAGTCATTTGACTGATGGAATAAATCAGCTGAAGTCGATAGGATTACCCTCCTGTCAGCCTGGTATGGGTGAGATCAAAACCCAGATCATTATCTGCCTCTGGTTTTCCTTTTTGCACATTGGGAGGGAGTCGGTGTGAAGGGCCACTGATTGTTTTGTAAAACACCCTTTGAGTTCAGTGGGAGTCAGCCTGCCTGTGGATGGGTGGCAGGAGATGGCCCATAAGGTGGCAGGGAAAGCTGAAGATCCATCCCCCTGGATGTGCACTGCATCTGTTTGGGTTTGCTGCCAGAGGGAATTGGACAGTTAATAGCTTTGCATAGAGAGCCAATGGACTGTGTGGGATGTGAGAGCCCAGCCAGGCATGAAAATAGAAAATGAAAGAATAAGTTAAACCACCACATTCTTTGGGGAAATGCTAATGGGGGACAGTTATCACTTACCACCTCGGCCTCTTGTTCTTTCATCAGAATCAATTATTTAACTTTTCTTTTTGTGCGTGGTGATGATGCTTTCATGAAAAAGGAGTCTATGGAAATACTGAATACCAGTAAGTCAGAAGAAGCAAAGGATGCAAAACTGCAGTTTTCCCATGGCCTGAAAATGACTCCCTCCCTGGCTTAGGGCAGCCACAGGTATGCTGTTAATTTTAAGTCCTCTTGCCAGAAGGCTATAAAATGTCTTTTCATCTTATGTTACATAAGTATCCAACAAATAAGAAGACTGTTATTACAAAGGTAACCACACCAAAAAAAAAGGTTTCATTTACTCTGAAAACCTGCATTAAAGTCTTCTGATGTCTCTGTGTAACTTGTAGGTTGCTGAACACTGTTGGAGAGGAAAAGGCATTGAATTCTTTTAAAAAGAGAAAAGGTAAGTTTGATGCAACACCAAACTGGGGTGCTGCTAGGAACTATGTGATAAAATCTCCCATTAAACATTATACTAATTTACTCTTAAAGATGAGCTTCTGTGTTCTTTCAATATACCAGACAGCATTCTGGAAAACAGTAATATTTAGCACTCTCTCTAAACAGAAAAGATCTGTGTATGCTAGGACTGAAAACTGTACATCTTAAGATCTGAAAACACAGCTGAGCCTGAGGATGCTCAGAGAGAGAAAATGCTTGAGAGAAAGTGCTCAGCAGCCACAGAAAGGCTCTTCAAAATCCTTATGCTTCTTGTCATCAAATAAATAATTCTGCTTGGCTACACTGGGTGCTGAGTTGTTGCTTTGCACTTTGATGTGATTTTCTCCAGGAAAATAAACCACGGTTTTGTGCCAGTGAGATGAAGACATTGTGACAGTGTGATAAGGCATAGGAGGATGCCTCTGTGAAGGTGATTCAGCACGTGTTCAACATACCTCTTGGTAATTAAGGCATTCTTCCTGAAGTTGTTTAACTGCATTATATCCTTCTACAACTTCACCAATTGATAGGCATCAGGTATATTTAAAATATGTTCTAAGTCAGTCAACTTCCAGGTAGCAAGGCATCCTCACCTGCTCGTTTCACAGGGGAAAAAAAAAAAAGCCCCAAACAATGGAAATCACCATGTGCATGTTGACATCCTGCTTGTGAACCAATATTGTCACAAGAAATAGGCTGAGAAAGAACAGACCAATCAATGAATATGAACTGACTTACACTAAGCTAAAATTAGGTCTAATATCCTGATTGAAGTTATTACAATTAACTAAATAAATACACAGTTAATTATTTTTGTAATACCATTGTGCCTAGAGGCCACATCAGAGGCTGAGAGCCATCCATACTAAGCACTGCAAACACATCCAGTTAAGATACAACCCCAGGCTTGAACAGCTTGCTGTTCATATAGACAAAAGAAACAAAGGACTGTAGACAGAAATCATTCTTTATTATCTCCCTGTCACAGGAACGGACTCAAAGAAATGTAAATGTCTTGCCTAACACTGTATAAGAATTATTTTGGCAGGACTGAGAAGCAAAGAGAACATCGGTATCCACTTCAGGAGTCTGCCTGCCCTTTTTCTAGCACAAAGTCCATTTTTGGCAGAAGACTTCTCATGGACAGGACAGCTCTAGACTCTTGTTTCTTTGCATTAAGTTCCTTCTTTTTCGAAGGCAGCACAGTAAGTACGAGCTAGAGCTTTTGGTTTCTTGTGGCTGTTGATGAGCCTGTGTCCTGTCCATCTCATCACTACTCTGGATTAATGAATGATGTTTCACTAGCAGAATTTCAAGGCCACAGATGCACAAGTCCATGAGCATTTCTGAGTCCATTTCTGTTGCTTTCACTTGGTTTAAGAGCTCATATACATTCCTCCTCAAATCTAGAGCCCAGCTCTGCCTCCTTTGTGTATGTTTGGAAGTCAGCTATGTTGAGAAAACTTTTAAAATCTCATTCCAAGGGGAGCAAATGTCTTTGAAATCCAGAAATAAGCCATTCTTTTAGGTCAAAACCCCACTTACAGCCTCATCTTGTGGAAATAAGTCTCAAAACCTTGCTTACATAGCAAATACTTCAGCTAACTTACTTTTATCACCATTAGCCTTTCCTTATCAGTTTCTTCTGCATTATGTACTTGCACCCATAGCATATAAACACGTAGAAGCAGAAATTGTACTGTTTGACTCCTGTCTCCTGAAAAAAATACCCAAAACCAACATAGAAATACAGAGTTTCCAATGTGTGGTGGCCATACTGTTTTTAGAGACACTCTGCAGTGACATCTTCAAGCATTATAGACCTAAACCAAATGCACTTGCTTTGACCTTTCTTTCTCTACTAGCAGTCACCCTTGTTTTTTTTTTTTTTCAAAATCAATGATAAAATGATGCTGGATTTAATTTAATCCAGAATTTCATCTTCTATCTCCAGACAAAGAGTGCAGTGAAGTGACTAGTGCGTAGCTCTCCAACTTTCTTTCCCCTTTTCTCTGCAGAAAACAGATCTCAGAAGAAAGCTGAAAATCATGGGGTTTCAAAAGTACTATTCCTGTATCTTTACCAAACAACCTCAAATTTGTGTTTCTAGGCTTTGATAGATTTGTTTTGTAGCCCATCAACTATACTTGTGGATTTGAGGAGGTTTGAAAAATTGGCTCGAGATAAATAGTCTGTTCTTGTAATCTTAACTGTGGAGTTACTTGTAATGATTCAGTGATGAAAATTTCCTTTTCCAGCAGTTTAGCTATGAAATATGACTTTATGGGAGTCTTTGAGTCCATCTGGAACACCAACAAGTCAACATCTGTGCCATCTTCCTGGCCATAAAGTTATTTTCTGCCTCTTTGCCAGACTGAAAGTTCTAGGAAAGGCCTAATTTGCAAATTACAGAACAGTGTATCAAACAATAATTTTTCCCAGATAGCCACATTTCTGAAACAAACCCTTCCTTTAAACAGCACGGATGTATAATTTGAATACATGCTTATTTTCTAGTTCTGGAATATTTATTTACCTGAAACCTTGCAGCTTTAAGGACCATGTTATGAACTGAAGAAAAAGACTAGCAGCATAATAGGTGGCCTAGACCTCTCCCTTTTTGAAGTCTTCTGTCTGAGAAAGTGAAAAAAGGAGTCCTCTGTGTTGGGTGAATGCAAGAACCAGGTTTCCAAGCATGGAAAGAGCCTTTGGAAACACAAGTGAGGTTTTGATCCCTGGCCCTGGTGTCATCCATCTCGCAAAGCTTTCTGTTTTTATTATTTTAAACAGGTCAGCAACAGTGAGGTGGGAAACTGTATATTTCAAAACAGGCGTCTCTACAGTGTTTCAGCAAAACGTGGCATGATTTCAGATGGAGATTGAATGTTGGTCCTGGATCCTTTGCAACTTACCTCTCCTTTTCCCAGTGCGAGCCCCACGTCTCTGCAACAGCAGCACAGTGGTAAGACCAGAGCTCTGGTTCCCGGGGGATCTCCTCAGCTCGGAGGCCTGGGTACAGGGTTGGGGTTAAGGGCATTGGCTTTGCTGCTCCTCTTCCATCTTCCCCAGGCTCCCACTGGAAGGCAGCTTGTGAGTCCCAACACCTCTGCCTGTCCTAGCTCCACCCGGGACATTTGGGGCTCAGACCTGGAGCAGGCAGCTGCCCCAGGGGTTGCAGGTGACCACGATGTCCCTGAGTCCAGATGGCCACGGTGAAGAGCAGTCCTCAGCAATGCATGAAGAATGTTTGCCATTTTCAGCTCTGTGTCAGATGGACATTCTGCAGCTTGCCCGCACCGGTGCCGTTAGGACTGTGTGTTTGCTGCTGTGAGCAGGAACACTGGAGCTGTTTTTCTGTTGCCTGCATTTAAACCCAGTGAAAATACGAGGCAGGCATTCTGCAGTGCTATTTGTTGACACTCTTTCTTTAGGAAAGTAAGTGGGGAAGAACAACAAAGAATTCTTCAGCGAGCTTCCTTGCAGAAGAGGTTGTGGTTGCCTCGCCAGCTTTCAAAATTAAAACTGTGTTCCAGTCAAAAATGCCTATTCAGACCAACATCAAAGAGAAAAATGTGAGCAGGTCAAGGAGTTTAATTTCCATGGCACTTGCATTTGTGATTCACATGTAGGCATAGCAATGACTTACATGCCCATTGGCAATAATGGAATAGAAGGCTAGTGTGAGTAAAAAGAAAAATTAATCAGAGGTAACAGTAACGGGCCAAATTCTGTGTTCAGTGGGATGCACGGAGCTCATTGAAGTTGGGGGGTGTCACCCAGAGCACGATCTGGTGGTCGTTCTCACAGCAGCTTGTTCATGAATGAAGAACTTATGGAGCACCCTCGCCGCTGCTGGTAGCCTGGGCTGAGGGTTTCAGAGATGAGCAGCAGTGCTGCTGTTTGGGGGTATCAGGCCAAGATGCTCACGAGGGGGCTGGTGCCAGAGGGCTCCTTTTCAGTGTCTAGAGCCCAGGTTCCTTTAATACATCTCCAGATGAACATAGTAGATGATTCCTGAAAGTCTGTGTCTTAGGGCATGTTTCCTGAATCCTTTGAGGTGTGTTTTCATACCAGATTTTAGACTTCTCCAAATCTCTAGTTAAGGTGAAGGACTATGTATTGAGCTAGGAAAGCAGGAGGTATGTAAACTTTTTGACAGTGTCTGTATATTCTTCTACTACTCCTTATTTGCTTTTCTCATGGGACGATCCAACTAGGCATTACAGACTGTTGATAAATAGATTTTCAGCCCATTTCATTTAACCATTACTGCATTTCCATATCAAAGATTTCACACTTGGCATGCCCAAGCCTATTTTATTTGTAATCTTTTCTCAAATTAGAAGTTTGGAATGTTTCTTCATGATGTGTTTCATCTGCCATGTACTGCCTTCATGTTATTTTTTAAGATGAGATCTTCTACGCTACCTCAAGTCATTCTGCAACGCATTGGCTCTTATTTATTCTGGCCTCCTAACCTAACACAATTTCTATGTTGAAACTTGTTGCTATTTTTTTTTCCAAGGATACACCATATGATGTTAAGCATGTGCTGTATATCAAAGTGCAAATATAAACTAGTTGATAGTCTCTAGTCACACCCTGGATAGGTGTGGTGGTTGGGAATTTTTTGCTCTCTGGCTGGAGATCAGAATGTGCTTAACATGGCTCCACATACAGGATCTTGGTTGAGAGAGAAGTGGTTGGGGCTTTTTGTTGGTTGTTTTTTTTCATGCATGTTGTTGGAAGGGTTGGGAGCTGAATAGTTGTACTGTTTCCAGAAACGGATTTTTACTTGTTTGGCTATATTTAGAGCTGCAATTGGGAGATGTGAGGCTATGATAATCCACTGCCTCACTGTCTTCCCTTCTTTCTCTCTTTATCTCTTTGTGGATAAGAGGATGGACAAGCTTAACTCTCATGTCAGCCTAAGGCATGGTGCAGAGCTGCAGTACTCCAAGAGAAACTCCAAGGAGGAAGTATGACTCAGAGAGCTGCAATTCCTTCCACGGTTCCTCCTTGTTCCAGCCAGGGAAGTAAGTTACTTGGTATTTGTGCTGCTAGACCAGAGCTTACTTCTCCCCTTGTGCTTGCAAGCCTCAGCCTGCAGAACAGCAAGAGGAGGAATAAGGGTCTGTGCCAGGAGAGAGGTGTCACTAAGCTGGGAAAGGTGTATTGCTGCCTTTGACACGTCGGTTGCTCAAGTGAGACAGGGACCACTCCAGCACCATGTGGGGCTTTAGTCACCTCATAGCCACGGGCTTATACTGGCTTGCCAGAGATATATGGGGGTGCCCTAGCAGGCATCTTTTACCAGGAGCAATGCACAAACTGTTGGACAGCTTTGTACTGTGGGTTTTTTTTTCTACACAGGTTGTTACATCATGCTGATTTTCTTGCTTAATTTTCATAGGCTTTTGTTCAGTCAGTTGTAGTCACTATATCTAATGTACAGCTCAGCAGACACTTCTGAATTTCCTCTCATACAATCAATTTCCCACTGCCTTTTATTTTCCACAGCAGTAGTTTATTATACTCACAGACTGACAATTCTCTTACCAAAACAGAGACACTAATAAGGGTATTGATAATGAAATGTTCAAAAATCAGTATTTCTTCCCTGGTAATGCAACTCTAAAGCTTAAGAACACCAGCTGACAGATGATCTATTTGCAAATGATGTATATGACTATTCTCATGACTGTCATTCTATTCAGCATCAGCATGCTTTGGGGAAAAAAACAGAAAATTCACAGCCTTTTGGGTTTTTAGGGCACTTTTTTTTTTTTTTGTGGATGGACAGCAGAGCATAAATACTGTACTGCAAAGGGACCTTCAACTGAGCACTATTTTAAAATAATTTATAGTATAACAGTAAAATATTATATTAACTGAGACAGTGAGAGCACACCCTAAATACTTAGGTGATGTGCTATCCTGGAAGATAAAAAGGGTCAGGAAAACAAGAGAGGAATTAATCCATGTGCGCATCAGCTGGATGATGCAGGTAAGAATAAAACATCACTTCTTGTTACTACACCCTTAGGGATTACCAGGGAGTTTTCAGGAAGTATCTTGCAATAAGAACAAAATAAAACAACAAACCAGGAGTAAGAATGGACTTCAGAAGATAGATCTGGCCCTCATATGTTGTTCAGCAGCACAGACACACACACACACACACATCCTGCCTGAGTTATATCAGTTTCAAAAATAGCCTGTGGAAGAAGATTCAGGCTATTGGAGCAGCTTCTGCTTTCACTACAGCAGACTGAACCCAGAGCTGAATTTACCCCTCCGTGTGCCATTTTGTGTAGCCACATATAAAGCTCATCCTTAGCCTGTGAGTTTGACTGGCACCAGTACTAATTCACCTGTGAGTACCTGGCAGATCTACAGAGAGGTACAGAAAGAGAAACAGCATTGAGCTGGTCTTTATTCCTACACTGGAAATAAGTGATATAAAGGAAGCGTGCAGTTCAAATGTGCAAAAATTGCTTTTATTTTGTGTCAGTTCGTTCAGGTACTTTAAATAGGCTTAGTTAAAATAATCAGTTGAGCCCTTTTGACAACTTTGTAGGAAAGCCTTATGTGGCTCATTCTTAAAGAACATCAGACAGCAGGCTAATTGTGTCCGAGTGCACGTTGTCGCCCCAGGTAGCAGAAAACTTCCTGTGTTGAAATGATGACTTGAGAGTGATATACCTGTAGACAAGGAAATATCATCTTCCAACCCTACTGTGTCTTAAAGGAATCTGTGAGAACTCTCTTAGCTGAATGTTTATGCTTAGCCAAGGTATTAGACACGTTCAGGATGTATTAAACTCATACACCTTCTAAATTACTTGATGGTTTTGAGTTCACATAGCTTGCTAATTTAGTCAGATTTGTAGAGCTAACAATAACAATATGCTGAAGTGGCAGGAATGTCACTTCTCTAGGTGTAATAAATGTGCTTAGCTGTGTTTAATTACACAGATAGGCAATGGACACCTTTACCACTTCCTGCAGTGACTGTCCTGTTCCCAAAATGTAATGGGAATGATGTTCCTGTTGAAATGGGACAATAATTTGGAAGAGCAAACATTGACACTTCATGCTTGGGTAGTTCTGAACACCTAATCAAAAACATGGCAGAAGAACCTTTAGTGGATCAAATCAAATAGAAGTGCATTCAAAGTAATTCCATGAAGCCAGGTCAGAGGAGAACTTACTCTCCCTGGTAAATTCTACTTTACCAAAATTGGCTGGTTGATTCTCTGTGAACTATTCAGTGAAAATGTTGTCTGTGTTCTGTATAGCCTTCCTTTTTCTTTCCTCCATATTCCTCTTTCTCTTCCTCATCCTCTTTTCAGTCTTTTCCACCTTCAGACGTTATGCATAGAAGACCTAAGAACCTAAATTAAAGCATGCATGGGAGACTGATGATAGAGTTAGCAGTTTGGGCAGGATGAAAACTAGCCCTTGCTGGAAGTGCAAAAGATGGTACCAGAAAATGCCAGTAATCCATACTGGTATCTGACCTGACTAACAGAGGAAGGGTTCATTCCTGAGTTCCTGAGAGTGCCCCTTGCCTCCTACGTTGTATGATATAGCCTGAACAAAATGCAGTTACAAAAGGGAAAAGGTAACACTGATCCTACTCTAAATAGGATTTATTGCTGTGCTCATCACTGCAGTGTCTGAGAGCAAGATATACTATTGCTGTTGCAGTACAAAGTTCAGGGAATATCAAGTGTTGATAATCTGTGCTCAGAGTCTGTGAATGTATGTACAAATGGATCAGATCCACAGCTGGCATCTGTCTGGCTCCAGATCTGGTCCAGTAAGTTTCTAAAGAGTAGTTCACGACAGACCATTGAAAACTTCCAAAGAAAGTCCCAGGGCACATGACAGAAATGGCCAAGTGGGACAGCACAGTAGAAGAAAGAAATCCTGTGGATTCATTTCTTTAAAGCATAGAAGTCATTAATCATTTCTATTCCTTTCCATTTGAAACAGCTGCCTGCCTGCATTTGCTAAGTAAATGCTTTCCTAACCACACAGAAACTAAACTGTGGGCCCCAGAATGCTCATGCTTCCAGATATTAATAAACAATTTCCCTCTTTCACTGTGTCAATGAGAGCACATTAACATTCTTAGCATCTGGTTTTGGTAGGGGAATAAAACTCTAATGTTTCCACACTTTATGAATTCCTTCCAAAAATCTTTCTTATTACTTATCTTCTCAGCTGAGCCTTCAGAAGTGCAAAAGCTTCACCTGGAAAAGCTCGATGGTCTTCTACTTAATCACCTGCAATGCAGGATGTGCTCTTTATCAAGTCAGAAAATAATCTCCCGTCGTGTTCGTCTTCTTGGAAGCTCGTTCCTTCCAAAAGTAGTGTCGTCTCTGCGGGCTATTGCAATGACTGAAATGCCAGCCAGCAGGTGGAGACGCATGAAAGCAATCTCCATTCATAGACAGGCTGCTTTGACATTGCATTCCCATAGCCCTGGCCAAGCACTCCAGCTGGCCAGAGCCAGAAAATATAGCTATTGGTTTCGTGGAAAAGTTCAGAATTAAAATCTTGGATGGGTGACAAACCTGTGACGGAGCAGCTTCTGCTGGATACTCCAGTCAGTACCTTTCATGTATCAGTGAGTCGTGGAGGGAGGGAGGGAGGGCAGCCTGCTGCTGACTCTGCCCTGACCTCGATTCATTCAGTTTGTTCAACAGTTTGGAGCTGCCTGTCAGCGTCAGCTGTGGGGAGTGATGCAAGGAGCCCCACACGCTCTGCTCCAGGCATCTTCCCTCCTGGGCTTGTGCTGCCCAGCCCTGGGGCTCCGAGGGCTCAGCAGCCGGCTTCACCCAGCTGCAGTCCCACCTATTCACTGTGAAAATGCAGCTGGAGATGGTCTGAAAACAGCTCTGCTTCCTCTGTTCCTTTCCTAACTCCTCCCACCCAGTGTTTCCTCTTTCGGAGTGGAAACACCATTGTGAGAGCTATTTCTGAAATATCCCTGCCAAAATCAGGAAGTGCAGAGGAATGCATAAGTATGGGGAGGGGGAAAAGCGGTTTGGGAGTTATTTTGGGAGTGGAGAAGTCATTTCTGAGTTTGGGAGAAAAGCTGGGGATAATTCCGTGTTGTCTACAAGCCAGTTGTGATGTTTCTAGCTCTAGTCTCTTTGCTCTATAGAAGCTGTAAGAAACTGCAGTCCTGGGTCTGGAGAATACCTGATGTGAACTGATTGTTTTCAATGGAAAAGTATTGTGTTAAAATACAATACGCTCTTAAACTTGTCCTTTATACCCAAAATCATTGCTGAGACTGTGAAAGACAAATTTTATCTGACAACAATGACAGCATGCATTGGCATGACATGGAGATATGGAAAGAGGGAATCACAGAGTCACAGAATGTTAGGTGTTGGAAGGGACCTCCAGAGATCATTGAGTCCAACCCCAAAGGAAGATGTGTGAAATTAGAAGAAGGTGTGAAATTAGTAGAGCTTTGAATAGCTACAAAAATCATCTGTAAACATTTTTGAGAGATTTCAGTGTTTGAACACAAGATATGCTGGCAAATCAGACCCATTGTGGAGGCACTGGAAAACACGGTGTCTTGTTTTGCAGTTCCAGACCTCTCAATATTTAGTAATTTGTAGTGAGTTTGGATCAATTATTGGAGTTCATTATTCTTCCTTTAAACAAGGAAGGCTCCTCAAAGCTTGCAAATTCAATCTCAGTCCTTCTAAAGAAAAGTATTTTGCAGCTTTTGCATCCTTTTGGATTCCCCTCCTCCCCTTCCTCTACCTCGTCTCTTGCACCCTTCTCTTTGGAGAGCAGAGTTTAACATGCCATTGAGGAGATAGCCTGCATGCAAAGTCCCTCAAACATAAACACTCTTAAAGAACAGATTCATCCCAGTGTGTTCCCAAATGTGGAAACTGCATTCCATCTGCACCCTTATCCAGTGGTCATTAGCTCAGATGTTGAATGGACATTCCTCGGAGTGAAGATTATGAAAACACACATACTGCTCAACAGTGATTCATCAGCTTCCAAGCTCTGCTCTAGAGCAGCTGAGCTCTCAAATGACTCAGGCTGGGGACTGGGAGATTGCCATGCAGGAATTTGCTACCTTGAGCCTGCAAAATTTTCTTCAGATGACTTCTGTGGTGATTAGGAAGCTCCGTGTTCATTCGACTCAGGTATTTTTCTGCGTTTGTACTCCTTTTAAAAGTTTATTGTAGAATAATTATAAGCTATGTATAATTATCTGGGTCGTTTTTCTTTTTTAGATCCTGGCCCTGATTTTCCACTCAGCTTCGCAGCACTGTAACATCAATGGCTTCTGTGCCATCAGCCCAAGAGCAGAATCAGAGCCCGTGTGAGCGTGCTTGTCAGTGGCTTGCTGATGACAACGATCCCACACCCTGCCCCACGATAAGGCAAGTTATCACCATTCCTCCTTGACCTGGTTTTTAGCTTGTAAAGGACCGAGTCTGAATTCCTAGCCACAAACTGAAGATATTGTTTATTGATCTATTGTATAGGACTACCTTGAAAGAGTCAGCGTTTATCTTACATGACTCACAGATTGTTCTGATGATGGATGTGTCCTGCAGTTCGCTCTGTCTGTGAATGTGTCTCTCCCACTCTCTATGTGCATATTTCCATATATAAATATATATATATTTAGAAAATGTTTTGCTTTCATGACATACCATTTAGGATCTTTATTTCTTTTAATGGTTTTTAAAGAATCACTATTAGTCAAGCAAAAGTTACTCAGACAGAGAGAGAAAAACCCCTTGGATTGCATAGGGAGCTACCAAAGATATTTGAAAAGAAGAACAGCTTATTGTTTATGGCAATGGAGTAAGAGTGCAGAGAATTGAATTCAAGTGCTGAATTATGTGGACATGCTTAGTATGTTCTTGTTAAGTTAATTTACACAGTGATCTAGTTCCTGGTTTATAACATAGGGACAACACTTGGCAGTCCTGTTAATAAAAAAAAAAAAACCAAACTGTGAATGAATATGGACTGTGGGCATGATGGTGATGACAGCTTACTCAGAACTTACACAGTTTATCCCTCCTGGGCAGACCTTGCTGTTGGATACATCTGGATCCTGCCTTAAACAATATTCTGTTGTAGATCTCTTCAAATGTTGGTCTCCGTGGCACCTATTCAAACTGGAATTAGGTCCTCATTGGGATGTGACAGAAGACAATAAAATTAAACTAAGGGCATAATCCCAGTGTACAATTCTAGGGCAAAACACCAAAATAGTTGTCCTGGGACAAAGTAGGTCTCTAACAGAGCTGTATGTGCACCAATCAGACATATTAATGAAGTAATACCTTTTTTTTTGGAGTATCACTTTGAAAGCTATTTTGGAAGCACCTAACTTGCCTCTACAAGTACTGCTCAACCACAGGCTGTGAATCTTTGACAACTGCTTCCAGGGTATCAAGTAGGTGCTGTTTAATGCAAAACACAAGTTGCTGTACGTTTCTTTTAACCTGAAGTGCAATTGCATGTATTTTCAGATCCCTCTATTTCATCCTTAGTTTTATGGGTCACAAGGATGGATCTTGTACCTGTGTATTAATTACAACATTTGGTTTAGGTTATAAACTTCTCTTCCCGCAAGTACGTGGTGGGGTTGTAGAGAATGCAGATTCCCATACTAATTTCATATGTTTTCAGTCTTAAAAATAAAGTTTATATAATGAAAATACAATATAATTATACACATGAGAGTTCTGGTTTGGAAGAGGTTCAGCAGAATTCTTTGATAAAACAAGCCCCCAACCACAAAAGCTGCATACAGTGATTTGACAGTCAAACATATATAATCACTTACACTAAATTAAAGGCAGTGTCACCATGTTAAAAGCAGCACATTGAAGTCCCTTATGTCACTTTTGGCCAACAAGTGACAAATACTGTAAATTTAACCAAATGCATCCTTGAATAAACTCTGAGCAAGTTTTTATAAAGGTGTCGGGGGGGTGGTGAGGTATGTGAGGAAATGGGAATGCAAAGGATACATTTATATAGGGTTAGTTTGTGATACTAATTGAGCTCTCTTAGACAGTCAGCAGCTTGGTCCTTTTTTCCTCTGCACCAATTTCTAGTATCAAGAAGAGGACAATATGAGGGTTGTCAGAGAAAAAAAAGAAACACAACCAGAACTATCTTATTAGGCAGAAAGAGATTTTAATATCTGTGAAGTGAAACACCTCATTGTTTAGTTGGGATTTTCCACATGCTGTCCCTCCTAATATCTCTTCCCAAAATACAGGAACCCTTTTTCATTCCCCCCAAAACTGCCTCTTTGTATAGAAGGCTCATGGGCAAGATCCTCCATGGATACAAAATTTTGTAGCTTCTCTGAGAGCAGCAGGATGATGCTGATTTACACCAGATATGGATCTGTTTCACAGCATGTTTCAGTCTGAATTCACAAAGCATGGAGTAATGTGAAACAAGGAAGTGACTTTTGTGAAAAGCATTTTGGAAAGGAAAACCAAAAATGATGGATGTACCACTGGGGCAGAGGGAGTGGAGCCCGCCTCAAAGAAGACCTTGTAGAGCTGCCAACCTTCCCACAAAATGTGCTGCAGCTCTCAGAGAGGAGGGGGAGGTTTCCCCGGGACAAATGCAGCCACACCAAGCACCCTAATAACTACTTTGTAGATATTTTTATGTACCATCACATCAAAACCAGACAGAACTTCCCAAACGTTCGCATTCAACCCATCACTGATTAATGGAAGGAGGAGAAGGAGAATGGGTGGGAAGAATAGTCATTGTGAATTGCCATAGCACTGGGCAGTAAGCCACGCTATTCAACACATGAGACAATGCATTAAAAAATAAAACTTTGTTTTCAGGGGCCTTCTATATATATCAAGAGCTTGATTCACAGACCACTGAAGTTAATGGAAATCTTTCCTTTGACTTTAACCAGCTACTGGTCCAGTTATTTCAAAAGAAGAGTTAATACAGCTTTGTGCTTGCTCAGTGTCTCAAGATTAGAAAATGGCAAGGTTGAAATCAACATCAATATATAATTAACTATATATATCATCAATATATAATAACAGTTCGTTACTGACCACAGTTAATTATTCAGAATACAATAATTTTGCCTACCTGTACGTGCTGCATTTTACTGTGGTAGCCACTGCTTTTTACTGTGTTAGCCATTAGCAGGAACATGCAGGAAAGTTTTAACAAAAGACATGAAATGTGCATGCTTACAAGAAAGAATAGTTGAGCATTTATGTTCCACCTGACTTTTAAAGCTCTGCAAACAGGATTATTTGGGGGAAAAAAAATCTGGTTTTCAGTTGTTGCATACCTTTTTTATTTTACCTTTTTATAATTTTTTTTAAATACCTTTTTTTATTATTATTATTATTA
>NW_008600490.1:0-11496 GCF_000691845.1 Merops nubicus
CAAGCCTCAAACCACAACATTGTGTCTTCTGCCATAAATCTTACAAAACTTTCTGCACAGTGAGCCTATCTTCAATAGAAGTGAAAAAGAATTACTCCACAGAAGTTTTGTCTCTTGCCCAGTAGTTGGTGCACTCACCTGAAGTAGCAAGTGGGCATTCAGGTTCCCTGAGGCAAGTGTGCAAAAGACACCAGTTGTCTTCTGGACTTTTAAGTTATTCTGCAAAAGTCTCCAAGGAAGACCTAATGGTTTGGGGGTTTTGTGTGTGTGTGATTTATTTATTTATTTATTTATTCGGTTGGATGGTTGGTTTTTTGTTTTTAAAAGAGGTTCAGACAGTAGTACGACGTTTTTATCTGGATGAATATTTTCACTGCCTCCTTGAAGGGATTAAAAGAAACTAAGAGACTAGCGTGAAGCACTAACAATGTAGATGTAATACACTGTGAGAGCATTACTCTTAGTGGGAAGCTTTATCTCCATAGTCTTTCAACCCACCATTCCCTTGCTTATGGCTGACTGCTTAGTTTTCATAAGATATTTTTAATGGTCTTTCTCTGTCATTTTACAAAGGGCTTTCTTTGAGTAAATATTCCCATTTGTACAATCACCAACTTTCTAGGGACATTTAGGCTCTTTAGCAATTTTAAGACTGACTGTGAGGAGCAGTGGAGCATGAGCTATTTGTCAAAGCTGCAAGGGCACATCAGTGAGCCCAGGGCACAGATTTTCACAATATATAAAACTAAAATTGGGATATGGTTCCTTGAAAGGTATGCCCTGCATTGAACTGGATAAACAAGGCAGCAGCTATGGAGCGGCACCATCACCCCAGGAATATATAGAAACTAAAATATTTTGCTAAGCAACAGAGGTCAGCCCTGCCCCAGTTGAAACTCTCCCTACTTCAGGCTCTAGATCACAGAGAGCTTTCTTCTTTTAACTTGAGTTCTTTTTCCTCCAGATGGGTATCAGAAGGAGGTTTGCCTCTTTCCTCTAACTTTGTTAAGTTGTTATTTTCTCCTTGCCCTTAATCAGGATTTTGAAGTAGGAACAAGTGGCATTCATTAGCTTCCTCCTTACTATTTTAAAATGCTCAAATTTAGGCCAGGTGACTGCCTTAGAAATAAACATTGCCCTGCAGCTGTTCCTGCTTCAGAGTGGGGAGGGAAGAAGGAAAATGGCATTAAAAAGAGGTCTTGGAGAGAAGAAGCAAAGGTTTGTCATCAGTAAGCTAAAGCAGAAGTAAAGGCAATGATTTTAAGAGGTATGAAAATGCTTTATTGTAATGAATAGTGAGGTTACATGCTAGTTCTGATTTGTTTTATTTGTGAAACAAATAAAGACATGTGCAAGATTTTTCTTTATACAAATAAAGTTGGAACAAGAAAACCACAACCTGTCTCTTGAAAGAGATGGTAACTTTTAGCATCTAATTGTGACTCCCTGCAGGCACTGATGGAAAATTTTTGTGAGTTAGATCTGTAAGTTTCTCTTTTGTTAAATTTTATTGCAGCCCAATTCTTATAGCATTAAAACCATAGCTAGACATTAATGCAGCTTAAGAAAATGGTCTATTAAAATGTGCATGGTGTTTCTTCATGATGTTTATAATTACTTTTGTGAAATTACTTTTTACCAGAAGTTAGGTGAGTAATAAGGATTGCTGTTTTAAAGGGTAGTGATACTTTAGAAGTTAGTCACTTTGGAAATTGTGAAGAAAGGAAAATGTTATATCCTATGATGTTAAAGTATCTTCAAAATGTTTCACTTCAATCAGAA
Source organism: Merops nubicus (assembly GCF_000691845.1). Taxonomy (NCBI): domain Eukaryota; kingdom Metazoa; phylum Chordata; class Aves; order Coraciiformes; family Meropidae; genus Merops; species Merops nubicus. Next base: position 1,783 of record NW_008600490.1, read on the forward strand.
TTCTCCCTCTGGACTGTATGCTTTGTTTCTCTAAGTTTTGTTGAATCTATGCCTTTGCAAAATTCATTACCTCCACAGGTTTCACTGCAATATGCATCTTAGATGATTTAACTTAATATGGGGAAAAAAAATATTTCAATGAATAAACATGTTCTTACATAAGAAACCAGCCCCCAGAAATTCTGTTTACTTTTTCTTTACTGATCATAAACTCTTGAGGGGTTTAGTTGTTCATAATATCTATATCTGTGCTCATGAAATTTAGTTTTGCATTTTTACTAAGGATTTATTGTGTAGTGTCTGAGGAAAAGGAAGAGTAAACTTTTAAAGAAGTGTGTAGGAATTCTCGATCACTGATAGGGGCTGTAGCTAGGAACAGGGCACTGTGGTGGGATGCATTCACTGGACACAGTTGTTTGCCATCCCAAACTGAATGTTGTTGCTTGCTTTAACGTAGATGGGAGTCTGTTTCTTTTAATAGTATAGTAGCCATGGTTTGTGTTACTATGACTTGAATTTCTGCATAGAGAGATGTCTGGGTTTGTTTGGCCTTATTTTCTTGCTCTGGTTGATTTATTTCCACTATATATTATGTAACTGATGGGGGTATGTGAGGGGGTGTGTTTTATACTTTATGACCAGCTGTTTCTCTTATGAATATACTTTGAAAAACTTGAGGTTTGTTTTCCCCTTTCAGTCTTTTTTTTTTTTTTTCCTCTCTTTGCTGTAGGAGCCACAGACACAAAAATTAGCTTGTAAAGTCAATATTTTTTTTGAACACAATACAAAACTTCTCCATTGAAGCCTTTATATTTTAAATATTGATTGTCTATGACATTGTCATAAACTAATAAAAGATCTATGCACACACTTGGATGTGTTCAAGGAAAGGAGTGAAGGTTGCTGGTTTTGTTTCCTTGGATTTACCCCATGTCAGATGTGAACAAAGTTGCAGACATGAGAGTAAATTTCCTCTCCCTTTGTACATTTTGAACAATACAGAGAGAGCAAAGGAAGGCAAAGAATCAGGATTCTATTTCTTTTCTCTGCTATTTCATACCTTCTCACTCCTGTGTTTAAAACGCCTTAGAAAGCTAGTAGCTGTTTGAAATTTTGCTTCAGTGTTCTTTCAAGGATTTTTAAAAAGCTATTTGCCATATATCACAATTCTTAATCTTCTAGGTTGTAATACCTCCTGCAGTATTGCCACGTAAACGTACCAAGTGAAACATCTAGACACATCCAACTGAGAAGCTGACGCTTCCAGCTGACATTATGACACTCTTATTCTAGTGATGGGCATACTGAAATGTGTATAGTCAAGTGTTCTTCCAACACAGAGAAAGTCTGGAAAGTTAAGTTGCTGTTGGAATAGAGAGGGCTTTTTTAATTTGTAATTATTTTTGTTTTAATTAAATTGATGCATGTCAGAACTCTGTTGAAGTAGGTGGCTAGATACTTCTAAGTTGGCTTGGAATCTCTACTGTCTTCTTTATATACAATACTAAGAAAATTCGTAAGAAACCTATCAGTGACATATTGAAGCTTACTCTACTTCTCTTTAATAGCTGTCTTAGAGAGTTCAAATTTTTGCCATCTGTAATAAGTGTAAAAAAAGAGAAGCTCGGTGTGCTCTACACAGGCACTTGCATATGCAGTAGAGGTAGTAAGCATGTAAGTTCAACCTAAGTGTTCTACAGCATGTCGTCATCTGTAATTCTGTTACTGAAACTTTTGTGTTTCAGTGCCTGGGTGTTTGGATTTTTTTTTTTTTTAAAATAATTCTGTGTCTTATACTGAGAATCCTATCTCTACAGAGGATTTGATCATAATAGTTTTCACCTATCTGGACACATTAACTTGAAAATATCCTCTTCAGTTATGCAACTGAACATTTGGAAAACCTCTGTCATGATTAATAATACCTTAAGAGGAGTAAAACAATATTGTCATTCCCCAGTGAAGAATTCTAAGTATTATTGTTCTTGCCCAGTGGAATCCTGACTGGTTAGAAGAAAGCATGTTCCTGTTTATAAAATCTTATGTCACCAAACAAGTAATGATTGTGTGAAGCTAATGTGTTGCTCTGAACAGCACAAGTGTGATTAGAGCTTCAAAACTGGTCCCTTCAAAAACATTTCTGGGGTGTGTCTGTGAGGGTAGTCCCTCAGATACCATTCTTTTCTTTCCTTGTCCTAAAAGCTCTTGTCATTGAATAATCTTTTTACACCATAGTCTCTGTAGTATTTATGCAACACATCCTTGCAGAGCTTTTTGAGAAAGTAGTAATATATAGCTTTGTAGTTAACATCAAATTTAGGAAAGAGAATACTGTAATATGAGCTTATGCATCCTATGGCATATGCCAGCCGAAGTGTTAAATGTGGATAGGATGGAGCATTGAACAATATCCCTATGCCTATAGAGTAAGGTGTAGGGTGGGTTGATTGCTGTCAGCAACTGAGCACACACACAGCCACTTGCCTGCTTCTCCCTCTGCTCCCCTGCCACTGGGAAGAGAACAGGAAAAGCAAAAGCAAGAAAACTCATGAGTCAAAATAGAGACTTTAATAAATGAAGGAGAGAAAAACAGAAAAGTGAGTGATGCAGAGGCAGTAACTCAGCATCCCCCACAAGCAGATTGGTGCCCAGCCAGTCTTCAAGCAGTAGCCACGTTGGAAGATAACCCCCCACAAACCTCTTCCTTAACGTCAGTATTTATTACTGAGCAAGTTATATAGTGTAGAGTATCCCTTTGGATGCTTTTGGTCACCTGACCTGGCTGTGTCCCCTTCCAGTTTCCTGCCCATCCCCAGCTTGCTTGTGGGGGGCAGAGGGCAGAGAAGGTCTTGACCCTGTGCAAGAACAGCTCAGCAACAGAGAAAAAACTTGTTTGTTATTAACACTGTTTTAACCACAAATCCAAACCGCAGCATCATATGGACTGCTATCAAGCCCGTTTACTCCATCCCAGTCATTCGCAGTACACAGATGATGGAAAAAAATGTACAGACATAATCTGCATTTTGAAAATGCCTGTATTTTAGTACACAAACCAGTCTATGAGATCACAAATTTAATGCACCCACAAATAGAAACAGACTGTTACTTAAGTTGCCACTCCCTTCCCTGTCCCATCCCTGGCCAAATTTAATATTTTGCAGTTGTTCTCTGTGTGGGCAGGCGAAACCTCTATTTTTAATTAGTGCTTAGGAACCTCTGCATAAAGCAAAATACTTTAGAATAACTTAATTGGTACTATGTAAATCACTTCCCTCTCAGAATAAAATTGGGCAGCAAAGGTATGTAACTGGGAAATTGCTATCACATACATGGCATTTCTCCTTTGCAATCTAGTGATCTAAGTGATGTTACTAAAGTATGTTGTCATCTAAATGATCATAATATTACAGTTATGATCATATTACAGTTATGTTATCATCTAAGTGATGTTATTACAGTATGATGTAGTTAACATTTTTGCCATCTATTATAACTATGGGAGATTGTTTAAAATGAACATTTAAAAATATTTATGACAGATTTGCTTACAGTTTAATTAATTGCAACACTTTAATTCGTGTACTTGATTTATCTGTAGGTAAAATTATACATTGAAATGCTTTCTGATTTAGAACACTGCATCAAAGTCACAAATAGTGTAGTTGTTTTTATTCATATTATATGCACATTAATTACAGAATACTTGATTAATTTTTGTTTTATCCCAGAGTGCCTGATAAGAAATTTTGATCTTCTAATGGATAACTCTCAGAAGAAATGCCAAAGATCACAGTGTATTAACATCATTTATATCACGGATAGTGCAGCTGATAATACAAGGGCTCATATTGTGTATTTGAGCTATAATTCAGCTTTAGTCGTTCTGTCTTTCCTGCAAGAGCATTAAAATTGTGCTTTAGTGTTTTTGCTCCTACCAGCTAAAACCTGTGATTGCAATACAGCTTTATACCATCTGGAAAAGGTATATTTTTCTAAAGGTTTTGTTAAGAAAATTGGCATGTGCAGATGTGCTGTATATGTTCCCAGGTCATGAATTTTTTAACCTGTTGACCAATTTACATTGGATATAACAGCAAGCTGGTAATCTCAGAAGCAATTACAGTACTGGAAATAGGAAGTGAAGTGAAGTACTGGTGGCTGGAGGGAGGAGGAAGGCTGCAAAATGACCTTAGCAGCTCTCTGTCCTGCTTGGCTTGTCATGAGCAACTCCCAGTGTGCAGGCCACAGCACAGGATCCTTCTCACCCAGGTGCCCTCTTTGGGACTGGAAGACAGGAACAAACTGGCTGTGGGGATTTTGGTCAGTGACAGGAAAAAAAGCACTGCGGGTGAAAACAGGTGGTTTGGGGGAGTGAGGTTATAGGCTGTTAGGACTTAGTGGAGAATAAGAAATGTGGTTACAGTGATGGTAATGGAAGTGGATGAGTACAGGATGCCAATGTAGTAGAAACTAAGCTTCATTAGCTCTAGGGCTGATTGTACAAGTTCCTTCATTAAGAAAATAAAAATTAAAAAACCTACTAGCTGATACTGATGGATAGCTGCATAAGTATGTCATTAAATATAGTCCTAAAAAAAGAAGTAACTTAATTTTTTCTTATTTTTGCTTTAGACCAGATCTGTTTGATTGGAATGCTGTTGTTTCTCAGCGCTCACCTGTACAACGGTTAGACCACGCATTCAACATAGCCAGGCAACACCTGGGCATAGAGAAACTCCTTGATCCTGAAGGTCAGTAGAAATAATGTTCTTTTATCTAAATGGAAATTCAATTTTCTGTGCATCTGATTGTAAATGCATTTGATTTTTTTGAACTTCCTAAAAGAGTTTAACATCTTGCAAGACAAATCACAAACTGAAGCAAAATCCTTTGTTTATTTGTATTTATCTGTTACCTTTGTGCTGTGTTGAAATAACATAAAACTGCCTGTATATACATGGTTTAAAGCAATTTTTTTCCAGCTGTTGAGCCAGAGTTTTAATGTGCTTGCCCTGAATTAAAGATATTTCTGTTTCAAAGATTTAGAGAATCTGAAGCTTTTTTATCTTCTGGAAAGATCATGCGTTTGAATTGCCTTTTTATATATATCCAAAAATGTGTACTCAAACTCTTGATACCCATATCTTTGAAATGCAACTTACATATCTTCTCTATACTGAAATTTTATCAGGATGATATCACTCATCACTATGATGTAGTCTTACATATAGCAGACTTGTCTATTTTACCATGACTCTATCTTTTGTACTTCCTTGTGCAGTCGTGTTTGAAAGGTTCCTTGTTTTTCCATGTGGTTTTTCAAATTTTGTCCATTTCTGTATGTTCTCTGCCATGCTTTCTGCATTGTGAATAGCCCAGGTAATTTTCAGTCATAAAACATTTTTAAAATGCTCTTTAATACAAGGCAATGTTGAACAACTGTTGTATTTCCTTCTTATGTATGTTTCTGTGTACACACACACAGCCTTTTTCCACACCATGATCCATGTGCTATAAATTCATGCAATTTCCTGGTAAGTGCTAATAAATGCAGATTTCCTGATGTTTATGCTGTTCTTGGTGTTCTGTGGTCACAGTCTTTGCTATAATTGGTTGACCTTTTTTCTTAAAATAGATTAGTAAATAAGTTATTTTCTGTATTCAAAAATCACTTTTAATTAGACATTTTATTTTGGTTTTGGCAAAGATACTTGCAGTTGTTTAGCCAACAACTGAAAAACTCTTAAACATTGGTAGTTTTCTAAATGCTTGCTGTAATTATTTGCTGCTCTTTTTTTCCCCCCCTCTACAAATATAAAACTGCAAACTCTTCCAAAGGAAATGCACATTCTGTACCTATTTGAAAACATATGAAATTGAAGCTATAAAATTTTGTTAATGATAATAAATCTGTTCCTAGACATAGAATTACTGGTATGTAAGGCAGGAATCTTGTTTGAAGGTTCTGGAATACTACTTCTGTAATTTTACTTCATGTATTTGTTACCTGTCCTAATTAAATACTCCAATATCTCTTAACAGCATGTTGTGTAACAACACACTGTTCTCCGGCTGTGAACTTAGTAAAAACTGCACAGTGCTTCTATTTTAGAACAAAAAAGGAGTATGCATTCATTGTGAAACATTATTTTAATGTAACTCAATTTTTGTTAAAACAGCACACATGTATTTTGTGGAAACATTACTTATTTTTTAATGTCTCAGTATTTTGAAAATATTATATTGGAAGGAAGTCACTCTTCAATAAAGCCCTACTCTTCTGCAAACATATACAGTAGTCAAAAAAAGAAAGGGTTTGGGATTCTTTGTTTGTGTTCTGAAGTCACTGAGAATTGCTACATCTTGAATTGCTACAGATGACTAAAGAGTCCATCTTAGCAATTACATTTTGAAAAGTAAGTTGAGCCAAACACTGGTTTTCTAGGTTATATATGAAGTTCATTTGTTCCTGATGTTGCTGCTATTTCACATCTGTCCTATGAGAAGCAGTTTGTTTCTGAGGCTGGTGAAACATGTGAACATGTTTTAATTATATCCCAAGAGGAGTTTTTAAAATGATCAGAATTTTATATCCAAAGTGGTTAAGATGTGGACTGTGTTTAAGTATTTCCTGTAAAAGCTGTGCTGTGTAAATTAAAACTTTCGTATTTTATCATATGCAGAGAGGATGGTTCTTGCTTTTTTCCTCACATACATTGATTACTTGGAGAGCTTTCTTACAGCAGTAGTGTAACTTAAAGTAGGTATTCTGCTTAGTTTTTAAACAACTAAATTTAACACAACCTGCCATAGCCAGTTTTATTTATAGTGGTGATGTGTGCATCTTAAAACACAGATGAAAACATTAGGCATCTCCTTTAAAAGGCTTCTGTGTCCTTTCATCATCTCAAGAAATTCTTATTTTATACATGAGTCCTAGAGTAGTTTGACAAAATTGTCTTGTTCCTGTTTTGATTCATTGGCTTTGTATCTTGTCTATGAAGCTTGATAATGTTTTCCCACAGTATGTAACCTTAATAATTTCCTCTTAAAAATAGCAAGGTATATGTCTTTCTGCTTATAGCTTTCCTCTAAACAAAATTAGCTCAGGAAAATTTGTGATTAATCTGGTGCTATCTGAAGATACTTTGTTTTGATATAAATTCCCAAAATAGGGTACATATGCAGCACAGAATAAATAATTCTGCAGAGCTATTCTGTAACCAGAATGTTCATAATATTGAAGGGGAGGAAGAACAAAGGCAAAAAACAACTTGTCTGGAAGAATAAGATATGTGGTAGTTTTATTCCAGCATTCTCTTTTTCCTGCTCAGAGAGTGAGAGATGAGAAAGCTGAACAGAACACATTCCACAACAATTTTAAATATATGTTAGCTGTTGCTTCTTTGGAGTTTTTTTTTGTAATTTTTACCTCCCCCCCCAATGTTGAAAAGATATGAAGAAAACCGTAAAGGACAGGTTTTCCTTCCTCCCTTCTCTCATGAAAAAACAGCAGAACATTTGTCTCTATTCTAGATGCAGGAGTTGAACATACATTAAGTAAGCTTGCCAATGATACTACACTGAGACTAGCTGTGGTCTCAATCAGGGGTAGAGGAGAATTACAGAGATTTGCATAGGCTAGAGAACTAAGCAATCACCAGCTGTGTGCAATTTAACAAGAGAAGTGCCATATTCTGCACCTGGGACAGGGTAATCCTTGTTATGTGTATAAATTGGAGGATTAGAAGCTGGAGAGCCAGCCTGCAGAAAGATGTGGGGGTCTGGGTTGATGGAAAGTTGAACAAGAGTCAACAGTGTGCCCTGACAGCCAAAAAAGCCAACCATGTCCTGGGGTGCATCAAGCACAGCATCACTAAGCAGTTGAGGGAGGTGACTGATTCACTCTACAGTGCACTGGTGTGTCCCCACCTTGACCACTGTGTGCAGTTTTGGGTGCCTCAATAGAAGGAGATCAAATTATTAGTGTGTCCAGAGGAGGATGACCAAGATGGTGAGAGCCCTTGAGGGCATGACTTATAAGGAGTGGCTGAGGTCACTTGGTTTGTTCAGCTTGGAGAAGTGAAGGCTGGGGGGTGACCTCATCTGTCCACAACTTCCTTAAGGGTGGCAGCAGAGCAGGAAGTGCTGATCTCCTCTCTCTGTTGACCTGTGATAGGACACAAGAAAATGGAATGAAGCTCTGTCAGGGGTAGTTCAGATTAGACATTAAGAAAAGGCTCTTCTCTGAGAGGGTGGCCAGACACTGGGACAGGATACTCATGGCACCAAGACTGTCAGAGTTAGAGTGTCTAACAATGTTCTTAGTCATATGGTTTAGTTTTAGACAGTCCTGCAAGGAGCAGGAAGTTGGACTCGATAATCCTTATGGGCACCTTCAAACTCAAGATATTCTATGATCTTTTTTGTTTGAATCTTTTGAATGCATGAAATGTAAGCAGGCTTATATGTCTATCTGGTGTTCACTACTGTAGTCTGTGAAAGATGACAAGGGAATAAATAAGAAGGAGGAGAGATTGATGGATTGTAAAAAGTGTCATTTAGAAGAAAGTTAATAAAGACTAGAGATTAGTGGGCAACATTCAAAAGGAAAAATGTGTTTGCAAATTTAACTTTTAGGCCAAAGTATGCCTATGTAACTCACAGTGACCTTTTGTTATAAGACATTTAGGATTATGCAGCTAAGATATTTTAAGTCTTGATAATGCTGTCTGTGATCCTTTCAAAGAAGAAAATAGATACTTTCCTTGGATTGCTCAAAATTAATATTTGTGAGCTTCCAGTCATGTCGCATTCAACCAAAAATATAATGCAGTGAATGTTATCAAACCCTGGTCATTTTAATAGTGATTTTTGTTCAGATGTGAATGGCAAAGCTAGCATGTAGAAAATTTCTACTACAGTACTGTATATATTGGTGGGGGGTTTTTTGTGTTTGTTTGTTTGTTTTTTTTTTTTTCTTTTTTTTTTCTTTTTGTTTTTTAGACCATTACTCTTGGTACAGCTAGAGAAAATGTTTGGCTGGGATTTCACACCTTTGTGATGACTGTTGTGGTATTCTGGATGCAAATTTGAGTTGCTGCCTTCTGAAAAGATTTTGGTTGATAGTATTCAATGTAAATAAATCAGTTTGTTAATTTCTGACTGCTCTTTTGAATTTTTAGTATTTTAGACACAAATAATGTTCTGAATATTTTTGTTTTAAAAATTATAAACTTAGTCTTCAACTCCCCATGCTCATCGCTCCTTATTCTACACAACTGTTATGAATGGGGAACGGGTAGCGATGGAGATATTTGCTGTCTGTGTTAATATGGGTTCATTTTAGCTAATTTCAGCAAAAAACCTGACGTATCTTAAATGAATCAACCAAATGAAGATGACATTAATTACCACTTGTATATATGAAAGTTTGATCAGCCAATTAAGCTGTTAAGATTAGTTTGCACCTTTTAATAACATCTAATTACCAGTACCTGTGGTTACATCTTTTAGTGTTTAACTGATTCTTGGTGATCATTTTATCTGTATTGCAGTTGTAGAGGAACATGATTTCAGTCTTCACATACAAATCTCAGATAATATACTAAAGACTCCTTTGTTCCTTGTTGTGTGTCCACTTTTTTGTGAACATCTTTTTAAATCTCACCAAGCAAAGAGTAGGGCAAGTGTAATGGTTTGAAAACAAAC
>NW_008600491.1:0-2579 GCF_000691845.1 Merops nubicus
CCCCTTTTTACACTGAACCAGGACAGTGAATATGACAGATATGGGATAGAATACCCCATTGGTGAATCTTAGTGTCACTTATCTTGTCTGCTCCTCCCCGCAGGTGCGGCTTGTACTTTCTGTCACTCTCCATGTGGTTCACAAGCTTAGCAGTGACCTTGGTCTGCATACCAATCCCTGTCAGTAACTCTAAAAACAATCATGGAACATTATCACTGCTTAAAAGCAGGCAGTCTGCGAAAACATGCTGCTAACTTCAGACACTGCTATTAGTTAGAAGGGCTTTAGCTGAAAAGTTAAAATCATTGAACAGAATTAGTCCTGTTCTACCCCAAACCAGGACATTCATGGATAATGGCAGTTTTAGGCATAATGGGTACTTTAGCAAGTCAACGACATAAAGGGAGCCTATCTTTTCTGGCTAATGGTTGCTGGAAGGGGAGGGATAAATGGTTTTGGAGAATGAGGCATTCTGTGTAGCGTGGCTTCCTGGCTGTTATGATCCAGATGCTCGCTCCATGTTAAAGCACTAGTGTCAGAGTGGGTGTTGGACCAGAGAAGCCCGATAGCTGAATGCTTTTCAACTATCCGTTTTCCATGCTTGCTTTCTGCTGCTTTATGTCCTTAGCAGAATAGCCACAAGTAGAAAAATTACTTAACAGGGACCCAAATCAGAAGGAGATAATTTTCCAGAGTAAGAGATGTCACTCAGCACTTGCTTGGGACCTATCTTAGAATTCAGGCTGCATGGAGACAGCATACAGGTAATGGAACAAAATAACAACCTTCTAATTCCTGTTTTGCTCACTCCTTTGGACCATTGACATTTTTTTACTGACGAACTGTTTTATCAGCTGAAACCTGGAACAAATAAACATTTGAATAATAATGACAAGTTAGGAGGCTGTAAGCTGTCCTTAGGTCAGCTCTGGAGCTAGGGGACTTCCTGGCATCCTTTGCATTAAAGTATAGAGAATTACTGCTCGCCTATTTTGCACATCTCACTAGTGTGAGATTTATATTCATACCTTAACTTACTGCAGCCAAGCTGGTTGCTCTCTATTACTTAGCAAAAATATATTTTGAGGGGTTTTAAAACCCGCCGGTTTTGCCCGGGAAGAAAACACCCCCAGCGGGACCCCAGTAGTACCTCCAGGGTGGTCTTCAGCGAAGAGAAGGACAGTGGCGGTCCAAGGAGGGATGGGCAACGATCGCTTTCTTCCAAAATAAAAGATTTTAATAACATGAAAATAACAAACAAAAAACACCTGAGGCAGGCACTGAAACAGCACCCACCCCAGGGGGAGAAGCGAAAGAGCATGTGGCCTTGGGGCCAGGGGTTTTTAACAGGTAGGTAGGTAGGTTTACAAAGGCATTGTCCTGTAAGGATACACGGATGGGTTACCTACAGGTCAGGGGTCCAATGGGTGTTAAGGGATTGGTCTTGTGGTGGCTAAGCCAACCACAACCTGGGAAAGATGGAAAATTCTGGATGTGTGCCCATGTTTGGGGACAAAGAGGCAACAGAAACCTCTGTCTCCAGGAGGTGCACTGCAACAGCTCTCAGCCTGTATCTACTCCTGGACAACTTTGCTAAAGCATCTCCCATTCCGTGTCTTGTCCACACATGTGCTTCACACGGGTTCAGTTTCTGGTTATATCCTACAATAATTTCACTTCAGCTGTGAGTGACAACTGCGTTTCAGCATCAAGTCTGAAGAAAACTTGAATCCAGTACCACTAGCTCAGTCTTACTCCACTAAACTAAACCAAGCAAAACCAAAAAGCATGGGAAATGGTTTTACTGGAGCAGCATCAGTTTCTCCATTTCTGAATTGGTTTGTTAAGAGAACAAGGCTCCATTTAGCTAAAAGGTGATAGCTAAATTGCATGACTGGTCTTCATGTCTACAGCCCTCTATGTACTGATTTTGACTCAGAAGTCATTTCTGGGACTTTATCTAAGCAGGACAGAGTAAGTGAAACATTTGAATGGATCAATAGGACCATTTACTGGAGTGGCTTGTTCTTAAATGGGAATCAAAAGCCAACCAGGGAGAGCTCTGTAATGTTTGACTACTAAAAGCAGTGCTTGCAAAAATTGCACTGCACTGGCTCCAAGAGACCAGCAAACAGCCTGTCTCACTGGCATCACTGGGGCAGGATTTCCTCTTCATTAGTGACTATACAAACTCCTGGACATGAGCAGGGCAAGGAGATGAGCTCCTGTTGGCTTGTGCCGTGGTTTGGGGTCAGGGCAGCCCCCCAAACCATAACAGATGCTCTCTGTTAACCCCCTCCCCCACCCCCAAAAGGAAGAAAGAAAGGGAATAAGGGAGAAAGACTTATTGATAAGAAAACAGCTTTAATTTTATAATATTACTACCATTAATAATAATAGTAATAATACTAATAAAATTGACTTTGTACAAATATATACAAAATTAGTATTGAATCCAACTCCTCCCCCAATATCAATACGTCACCATCACCCCCATCTGGGAAGCAGTCCCTGGGGCAATATCCCAGGCTGGCCTTCATTTGCGCAGCCTCAAACTATTGCAGCTGGCAAAATTGACC
>NW_008600492.1:0-1173 GCF_000691845.1 Merops nubicus
GGGAATTTTGTGCCCTCCTCCCTGCGCCTAGGTGGCTCCAAGCTCTCTCCTGGACTCACTCCTTTGGCTCCTGAGTGGGGCCATTAAATAAAAGTCATAAACAGAGCTGACAGCTCCCAGCCGGGCCAGGATCATCCCCCCGGAGCTGTTGGGAAATTCTATTTTTGGTGAGAAGTGGGATGAGAAATGCTCCCTGCCCAGGCAGCGGCCGCATCCTGGCAGCGAAGGGGTCCTGAGCATCGGCAGGGCTGGGGGGAGGGAATGCCGGGAAAAGTCCTGCTCCAGCCTGGGGAAGATGGGATGGGAGCAGGATGAGAGCGATGAGCAGGATGAGAGAGCTGAGTGGGACAGGTGGGATGAGTGGGAAGAGTGGGACAAGCAGGATGAGTGGGATGAGCAGGACAAGTAGGGTGAGTGGGAGGAATAGGATAAGCAGGACAAGTGGGATGGGTGGGATGAATGATTGGGGTGGGATGAGTGGGATGAAAGGGACAAGTGGGATGAGCTGGATGGGCAGAACAAGTGGGGTGAGTGGGATGAGCAGGACTGGTGGGATGAGTGGGAATAGTGAGATAGGGCAGATAAGGAGGATGAGTGGGACAAGTGGGAAGAGTGGGATGAGCAGGATGAACAGAAGTGGGATGAATGGGACGAGAGGGACAAGTGGGATGAGTGAGATGAATGAGAAGAGTGGGATGAGAAGAATGAGCAGGACAAGCGGGAGGAGTGGGATGAATAGAATAAGTGGGACAAGTGGGATGAGTGGAACAAGCAGGATGAGTGGGAGGAGAGGGATGGGTGGGATGAGCGGGATGAAAGGGACAAGTGGGAAGAGCCAAATGAGGTGGATGAGTGGGACAAGAGGGGCAAGTGGGATGAGCAGGATGAGTGAGGTGAGAGGGACAAGGGGGATTAATGGGATGAGTGGGATGAGCAGGACAAATGAGAAGAGTGGGATGAATGGGCCAAGTGGGATGAGTGGGACGGGCAGGATGAGTGGGATGAGGGGGACAAATGGGACAAGGGGGATTAATGGGATGACTGGAATGAGCAGGACAGGTGGGGTGAGTGGGAGGAGTAGGTTGGGTGGGATGGGTGGGCTGAGTGGGATGAGTGGGATGAATGGGATGAGTGGGATGAGTGGGATACTCTTCCTGGGCCAGCCCCGCTCCT
>NW_008600493.1:0-1718 GCF_000691845.1 Merops nubicus
CGGGTGTTTCCAGGCCCGTTCCCCGCTGGCAGGCAGCGCTGCCGCTCCGGGGGCGCCCTGCCCGCACGAAGCCGCTTTGCATAAATGAATGTTAAAAGCAATTACGGTGGGAGCTTCGCCTAAACGTGTCAATTAGAAGTTGGCACCTCCGCCGTATGTGAGCCCGTGAGCTGATTCCAATGAGCGTGTCGGCCGTGTGAAGAACGGCTGCCTTCCAGGGCAGCTTCTGCCAGCGCTGGGGGGATCTATTTACAGTTTATTGAAAACAGCATGCGTATTAAAAATGCCCCTTCCCCAGCGCGGTTGCATTTCACAGATCTTTCTTTTCAGCTCGCCTGTTTTGAATAAAGGATATAGCCCTCTTAAAGGTCAGGCTGCGCCATTGATTTACCGTTGATGACAAGATACGGCCCTCGCTAGCTAAGATAACGGGGAAAAGACAGGTATTTAGAAACACCGAAGCTTCTTTTGAAAGTGTTAAACCTTAAGTCGTTGATGTGCTGCATCTGCAGCAGCTCCCTGGCATATTTTTTTTTCTATCGCATGCATTTTTTTACATTTTGGCAAAACATCCTGAAAAACTGGCGGCCGTGTGCTTATCAGCAGGGTAGGTGCAGATCGCTTTAGGACCCACCGATTACAGTTAGCGACAGTCGACCCAGAAATAATTCCAACTGATCAGCAGAATTCTATTTTCACTAGAGTCGTATAGATAAATGCCCTTCTGGGTCTTTGCGTGCCGTTTGCAGCGGCAGGACGAATCCAGCCCGGTAGCACTGCATCCGCTGCAGCCAGCAGAGCCTCACAGGGGACAGAAATTTTAAAACCTGCATTTTATCTGTGCTTACATTTCCTCGCTACTAGCCATCAAGAGCTTACAAGAATCAAGAACAACAGGAATTTGATGATGTAAGTGTAAAGCAACAATGGCTGGAAGGACAGCAACAATTTAGGAGCTAGAATTTACCAAAATCATACTTCAGGAAGTAGAACAAGAGGTTCTGCTCCCATAAAGCAAGTTTTGCCTTCCCTTACCAAGCCATAGACGCGTTTTATAGAGGTGATTACTGCTGACCACGAGGTTTGTTAACGCTCCTTCCAGTTGTTGCGCATTGGTGTGCAAACATACACCATCAAGCCTGGTAGAACAGATGCGGTGTATGAGTATCCACACCGCGTTCCTGAGGTGCGTGTACAGAACAAGGCTCTTTCAAGTGCTTGATAAACTCATTTTGTAAAAGTGGAAAGCTCGTGCATGGAAAGTGCCTCTTCCCATCTGCTCCCTAACTAATTACAATTAAGGTTGTAGAAAATGGGAAACCTGATACTTTTTTTTTTTTTTTTTTTTTTTTGAGGAGATAGGGAACCGAACCTTTCTTCGTATGAGGTAAAAATTTTTAGACGTCATTGCCGTTTTCAGTTATCAACCATGAAAAAAAAAGAAGCTCTGCATAGCTGCGTATTTTACCCAGATAAACCATCCGATTCTTACGTTAATCCTTTTATCTATATGCCGTTTAGGATAAACGCTGTTCGAAGTATAATAAGGGAACTGCATCAGCTGATACTTTTAGGAAAAAGACTTGACATATTCAACGTGACCTCCTAACAGATACCGAGTTCAGTTCCGGCGTCAATATTTCTAACCAAGATTCCAAACAATTTCTAGCGCAGCTGGGGATGAGTCGCCGTCTAAATGTCCGGGAGAACCCGAGCCA
>NW_008600494.1:0-2526 GCF_000691845.1 Merops nubicus
TGGGGGATCTGGTCGAGGGGATACCGCAGCGATGGCGTGCTGGCCGGGCAGAGAGCCGGCGCCGGGCGGGGAAGGCCGAGGGTTCTCCGTGGAGACCGTGACGGTTCTGCTCCCCCGGCAGCCCTCAGCCTGCCTTTACCTGCACCCACTCCCCCCAGCTCCGGATCTTCCCTTGGAGAAGTGGTCAGGTCAGGAGGAGGCCATCGGATGGCTCTGGGGCGAAGGCCGCACAAATCAAAGCAGCCGGCGTGCCACTCTGCAGCCAGAGGCAAGCAGGGAAGCCTTCTGCAACACCCCTATTGTAAAGCAGTCCAAGATCTTGCCTTCAGGGACCCTCAGCTCTTGGTGCTGCCTGCTCCCAGAGAGCAGACACACTTTTTCAGCACTTTCCCCAGATCTTTCCATCCACCACAGCTGCCTACCCCCCAGTCCTCTGGCACTGCTACTCACCAGTGCAGAGCTGGGGTAGATCCCCACTGCCTGCAGTCGCAGCTGCACTCCTGGGCGAGGCCTTCCCCTGTGCCTCTGAACTCCATGGGCACCTGCAGGCATTTGTGTCACCCTCTCCGGTGGCAGCAAACCCGTGGGAGGCGCCTCCCTGCCACAAAGCCAGGGCTTAGCAGAGGGGTGAGGAGTGGAACAAAACCAACAACCCCAGTCAAGAGCAAAATGGAGCCAAATGAAGCCTTGTGCAGGGCTTCCCCTGCTGGCTCTCAAAGGGAGGCAGCAGAGGTGGCCCAGCAACTTTTGGGGTGTCTCTTTGGCTGCCTTGTTTGTGCTGCTGGCTCTGTGCCCAGAGCAGGGTGAAAGGTACAGCCTCTGAGCTGGGGCTGCTGGAGGCCACTGTCTCCACCAGGACCTGGCCAGGACTCAGCTTGGATTGCTGCCACAGCAACCCACTTCTGCCAGGGCTGGTGGGCACTGCTTTCCTGGCACCCCATTCCTGCAGGCACAGTCAGGAGAGCAGCCCGGGAAGGGTAGAGCCCTGTGCACCTCACCAGGCTCTGGGCTACCTCATTTTTCATTGCTACAAGCACAATCAGACCAGGGACCTGCCCCAGGAGCTTCATTCCTGCCTCAGGGGTGAAAAGGTCATCTATAGGCCTGTCAGCCTTTTCCAGCTCAGTGGGGCAGAACCAGCCTACAGATGGCAGCCAGCTTCCCACTCACTACAACTCCAAAGTAGGTTTCCCATCTTTTGGCCTGTTAAATGACACGTGTGGGCAGCCCAGCCTGCACTGCCAGCTGGTGGAGGTGCCAAGTGGACCAGAACACATCCTCACAGGGCAGGAGGAGGGCAGCTGGGCTCTGGGCAGGAGGACCAGCTGTATGCAGAAAAGGTTTCCAGCAGAGCTATTCCTAGTGCTTGCCAGCACAGCGTGGAGCCCAGGGCATGTGGGGCTGCCCACCACAAAAGGTAGAAAGGCATCAGGGGTGGAGCGGCTCCAGGAAGGGCAGCAGCAGCAGCACAGCAAGGCAGAGACCCAGCTAGGTGCCCTGGAGCAGAAAGGCCTCCTGCACAGCAGTTTGAGGCATTATTTGCTTAACAAGCATTGAAAAAAGCCAAAGTTTGGAGTCTTAAATTAAACTGACACTACCACAGCATTAAGGTTTAGGTTTACACAAAGCAGGGCCAGTAACTTGTTTCCCTGGCTCTGGGACCCAGGCCACTAAAGCTGCCAGTGCTTTTACTCTCCAAGGTGATAATTTCCACCCACCCACTTCCTACCTGCCATAGCCATGGACTTTGGCCCTTCAGTCTCAAGGAAGCCAAAGTATGGCTGCACTCCCCCTTCCCGTGCCCCAGGTTTTGCTAGAGGAACACTTCCCAGCTGCACAAGAGGGATGAACCTATACACTCACTTCCTAAGCACCTCACCACCCCCACCCCCTCACGCCCAGTAAGCATAAAGCTTATTTCATACTTAGCCAGAATTTGGGCCCTAAAGCTCTGCAGACTGGCTTCAGTGCACATAGTAGGAGCAGGAGGGGAAGCAATAGCTTAGCACTCCTCTTTGAAACCTGGAATTTGACATCTGTTGAAGGGCTGGAGGAAAGACGGTTTCCTGCAGCAGGGAAGCCCTTTCTCACGGCTTCAAGGCTCTCTACTAGAGCCAGCATCTCACCCTGATCTCAGCTCCCCCTGGGGAAGATAAGGGAAGAGGAGAGAAGTGGTTTGGGCATTATTTTTACTGCAAAGTCAGGAATCAGCCGTGAACCACCATCTGGTGGTGATGCTTGCTGGAATGACCACAGGAGCCTGCAGCTACCCCAGGAACTGCTGAGATCGACTGCAAGAGACTTGTGGGTACTCTTGATTTTTTAGCCAAATGTTGGCTCACACCCAGGAATTGGTCCCATTTGGATCATTCAGTGACCAGAGTGGCTTCACCCACACTGGAAACAGCTTTGCTTGATGGACAGACACCCAAGTATCACATCCTTCCCAAAAATCAGCTGGCAAAGATGCAGATCTCAAAAGAAACACGGATGGGGCTGGCTTTGCTGCCGGGTTTTTCACAAATG
>NW_008600494.1:2557-8000 GCF_000691845.1 Merops nubicus
GAATGGATCCTGCCACCGGCCACTTGCACCACGCTGCTCTGCTGTGCTCCAAGGATGGTACAGGTCAATCCAGCAACCCTGACACACTCAGGATTTCTGCCACCGTTTGCAATATCCCACTAGCAAGGGCATGTTGCTACATGCAGTCTTCAGAGGTCTGACTTTCCCACCTCTGCCATTAAATTAAACAACCCGAGTGTTTGTAACAAAGTGTTATTTATTAGAATATTACATTGCACTTAAAAAATAAGTGAGGCTTGACCCTGTCACCTTGACCTATATGAAGTATGCAGGGCCAGACCTACAATAAATATAAATACTATGTACAATTTATCTAAAATAAATATATAATTTAAAATGAAAAGTATCTTGTTAAATAGCTGTTACCCTCCCACCCCTCCTGCACCTAAGAAAGCCCCGAGCCCGGTCTCCTCGCCTTTCACAGTTTGTTCCTTGGCATGCACCACAGTGGATGGAGAGCTGCTGGAGAGCCCTTCACACACTGCAGTGGATAGAGAGCTGCTCAAGAGCCCCTCTGTCCACACAGTCACCCATCGAGCCAGCTCCTGTCCCGAGCCCGCTCCAGAGATGGCCACGGAGCTGCCTGCATCACGCTGCTGGCTCTGCGGCTCTTGCCTCTGCCGGGAGGTAGAAGTGCGTCAGTGCCGGCCCCTGCAAGACAGCAGCAGGAGAACTCACAACGTGGCCCCGAGCTGCACTGCCTGTGGAGCGCTTCCTGCAAGGCGAGGCCAAGGTGCCTGTCCCACACTGACCGATGGAGGAGCCCTTGTGGCCACCCAACCCAGCAGCAGCAGCCACCACTTGCTGCCTTGGGAGGCTGGGAGCCACGATGCCATGGGAGCGGTGGCTGCGCAAGTCCACCATGCTTCTCTTCCAGGGACCACAGCACTTTTTCCCCTGGGCACATCCACCCGAATAATCCCCAGGGCAGATGGGAGAGTGATGAAAACCTTGGGCTGAATCCCCTTCCCCAAAATTCAGTTCCTATAAACAGCAAAACACTATTACCAACATAACAGAAATTCCTTGAAGGCATTACTTCATCCTCCCAAAGAACAAAGACTTTTTTTAAAAAAAGAGAAGCAGCTGTCGTATATATGAGCACATCTAACGTCAGAGTTTGGACCAGAGGAAGTCTGCAAGCTTTCCGGCACCCAGCCACCCCCGGGGCAGAGCACACCCCACCACCCAGCCAGGGTAACACCGCATGGGGCTGGTAGCAAGATGCCCCATGCCCAGCTGCCAGGCAATGCTGGCACAAGTAATAAGCAGAGTGGGAATAAAAAGGAAGGGTGGGTTTTTTTTATGTATATATAAATAGATGCAATATCTAAAGAGAGGAAGTGACTCAGAGGGTCAGAGAGGGAGCAGAACAAGTCAGGGGTGGAGGGGGAAGCCACCAGAACCAGCTTCCCCACTGCCAAACATCCCCAGATGTGCAGTGACAGCACTAAGCAGGGACTTCAGGTTAAAAAGGAGGAGGTAGTGGTGGCCTGGGATATCAGGGTACAGAGGATTGGGCAGGAAGGGGAGAAGGAAGGACTGGAGTGCCACAGGGCAGCCCAGGCTCTTTGGCAAAAGTCCACTGAGCTGTTTCCTCAGGCTCAGACTGCTTGGCTCTGGCACAGGATCCACATAGTGGTCCCAGTCAGCATGAACAAGCAGAGCCCCCCAGAAGCCCACCAGCCCCACTGCCGCCCATGCCTGGCCAGGGGCTCACCTTGCCAGCACCCAGCATCCTCAGTGATTCACAGTTATGCCCAGCTTGATTTTCTCTTCATTTTCTACATCATAAACACCCCTCTTGTGACACCTGTGAGGCCAAGCAAAGAGATGCTCAGAGCATGGAGGAGTTCCTGCCACCCTCCCCTGCACGTGGTCTTCCCAGGGCCATAGATCCAACAGCTCAGTCCCATCCACTCACCTGAGCATCAGCAGGGCTGCAATGATGATGAGACACAGGGAGGACAGGACCACAGCAACAACGGCCAGCACCGTGGTGTGGTCATACGCACTGGGCGGGTGCTCCACAGGCAGCGAGAGGCCGTGGCACCTCTCTCCATGATACCCTGGCTGGCATCTGGGTGAGAAGAAAAAGTCTTAAAGGTTGGTGGTCACCAAGCACACAGGGTTGATGGTGACCAAGCACAGAAAGTCATTAGGTCCCTCATAACGCCATGGAAAGGAGAAGACTCTTTGCTCAGCCTTAGCCAGCACCCTGCCTGTTCCATTTAGTCCCCCATCTCTGAGCTGGAAGATCTGGTGTCACCATCACCTCCCTGGTACCGATAAATTAAGCTTCTCCCATCCCAAGCACCTAGGAAGGCTGAGCTTCCCCCAGTAGAAGACACCGGGGATTGTGCTCTTCACAACAATCCCCAAGCCAAGCCAGGCTACCCAGACCACCTCTGGAGGTGGAAAGTCCCACGCCAGGGAGCAGAGGCAGCTGGACCAGAGCTCAACACTTCCTTTGCAGCAGGATGTCCCTGCACACCCTGCCAGCCAGAGAGGTGCCACCTTCCTGAAGACTCAGGAGGTTACTCACATAACAGAAATAACACTCCCCAGCTGAGCCGCAAGGCTGCCAACCCTCCCCATGAGTCAAAGCACACTGATGCCACCAGATAAATGTATCTCTCTATATCCAGTGCCACTGACCCTCAAGCTTATCTCCAAGGCAGGGCCTCAGCACAGCCCTCCTGCCCAGCTTGCAAGAACACCACACACCAGCATTGCCTTGCAGCCGTGGCCACGAGGCTGGTCCCAAGGCAGAGGTGCAGAACCTAGCCTGGCAGCATCCTCACCCCGTGGGACCAGCCCAAGGGAGCAACAAGAAGCTCCAGGAGGCCCTGCAACACAGGCAGCCAGCCACCAAAAGCAGCCACAAGCAAGTGACACCAGCCAACACAAGGCCTCGCTGACAGAGGGGAGTGGGGCAATTGTCCACTGTTCCTAAAAACCACAATGGGATGGGCCACCAGGATGGGGAGCCCCAGTCAGCCCCTGGACCCCTCCTGCCTGCCCATGTCCCAAGTCCTACCAAAGTCCCAGGGATCAAGGAAGGGCAGAAGGCTAGGTGGGGGACACCTGGCTGTCCCAGCCCCAAGTAGGGGATGCTGCACCCCACATTGCATTGAGTCATCATCCCAAGCTGAACCAGCAGAGATCTGCTCTTGCTGGCAGTCTTGAGCCCCCTGTGCAAGGGCCCAACTTCCTGACAGCTTGCAGGCAGAGAGAAACTAAGTGTGTCAAGGAGCTCTGTGGAGCCTGATCCCTGCGGATTGCAAGGTGCAAGATCTTGTGGGCACCATAAGCCAGGGAGCTATTATCTTCCTTGGGCTCCAGGCACAGGGCTGGGTGGCCTCGAGGATTGATAGCAAAGAACAAAGCCTCTTATATATCTGCCAGCTCAACCTCCACACACGTCAGCAGGGATCAGACGTGCACCCCTGTGTATTTCCTGCAGTAGCCGTGCTGGATCCAGCTGCCCCGGCAGCAGGCAGCTGCTCTCTCTTCTGCTTGCCTTATCTAGTCCCTGCACTCTACCTGCATCCCAGGGGGGTACACAGTCCTGTCCTTCATCAGGGCCAAGGGACAGCTTGGGTATGGCTTTGGCTGACTGTCCCCAGAGGTGCTACCTCCCATGCACATTGGTGGAACCATGGTGGAGGTGCTCCTCCTGCTCGCACCAGTAGATCCCAACAGCTGCAGAAGCCTCAGGCTTTCAGCCAGTGCTGGAAGCAGCAAGGGACAGGGAGACGCAGGGTCACACAGTCAGGATTTGGTCTTTCAAACCATACCTGCAGAAGACCTTGGCTGTGAGACCCCAGACCTTGCTCACTGGTCTCCATACCCCACTGCCACAGGTCTCCTTACAGTAGCTCAGCCAGAGCTCACCGTGCCTGCAGCAGTTGCTGGGTCTACAGCCACAACAGATTTTGGTGGGGGATGGACGTTGCTCAAGAAGCACAAGGAAACAGGCCAAGTCAGACCCATCCCTGCATATACAGAGGACATGCACTAAAACCAATCTCCTCCACTCTTCCCCTGCCTGGCCCAGAGAATTGAAGGAACCATGACGAAGGCTCCCCCAGCAGTGGTACACGCCAGCAACTCACATGCAGGAGGGAGCTCCCAGCTCTCGGATGTATTTGCACTCGCCGTGAATACAGAAATCCTTGTACTTCCGCAGGCATGGGTCCCGCTTCTTCCCCAGGCCTTTGCCTTTTCTTCTTTTATTCCCATTCCCTTTTTTTTTAGGAGTAACCAGGCCTTGAGGCTTTGACAGGAAAGCAACTGCAAAATAATTTGGGAAGGAGAAAACAGCAATCAGATCACCTCCATGCGTCAGCTGAAGAGAAGGCAGAGCAGCAAACCCTGCACTGTTGTAGCCAACTCAGCCCTGGTGCTCCCACAGCCTTTTGTGCAGCAACCTCACCCCAAGAAGAGTTGAGTTTGTGGTGGGTTGGTTTTTTTTTGTTGTTGTTTTGGTTGTTTTATTAGTTGTTTGGGGTTTTTTTTCCTCTCATTTCTCACAAATATCATGGCCTTTCCAGTTCATAAGAATAATTCTCAAGGAAAGAAAGGAATCAGGGCAGGGGGAAGGGGAGGGAAACAGAACTTCATGCATCTCAAATGTTGCTATTATATGCGCCAGTTTCCAATGAACACAGAAAATTGCTAATTGCCCCTTTTTCTGGCTTTTATTCCTTTGGTGAGCACTGTGTTTTGTAAGACCCTATTCACGGCTCTGACAGACTCCTTCCTGTGGGTACAACGATGTCTTGCACACCCAGAGCAGGATTAAGAGGGCAAGCCTGGCTTTGTTTTTGTTTTTGCAGGGCCAAAGCGATGGCAAGGGCAGTGTTTCCATGAATTACAATGGTACATTTTATTTGCGGTGCAGAGACCGGTGGCTTTTGGTGCAAGGCCAGCTCCCTGCTGGGCTGGTAAGAATCAGAGCACCGAGCCGCTTGCCTGGACACGGACTGAACTCAGCAATGTTACCGGAATAGTTTTCAGATGCCCCAAAAAAATGAGCCCCCAGCTTGATCTCACAATGTGCCAAGATGCTAGAGAGTGCACACTGCACCGAAAGGAACTTTTCAGCTCCTCCCAAAACATCATGCTTAGTAACTCTAGTGCAGCCAGGGAAATACCAACTAAGCCCTGTGCTGCTTGGGGAGGAGAGGGCAACAAAGCCTAAACTGGCGAGTTGTAACCTGCCCAATTCCCTCTCAGCCACTTTCTGACGTAACTGGTGCCACCTGTGCTGAGGCACACCGATTGCACACCTACTAAAGTTATTTTGCTCTCTCGACATCTTTCACACTATGCCTGGAGAAAAACAATACTGCAGGAAACTCTGTGGCTTGGAGGTCTTGGGTAAGGGATGGCTGCAGGGACTGTTCCCCTCCACCTG
>NW_008600494.1:8031-8375 GCF_000691845.1 Merops nubicus
AATGGCTGGTGTGAGGGCCTGTTCCCCCCCCCCCTGCCACAGCCAACGGTACACACAGTGCTGCTGACCCCCCCAAGCCACCCCCACTATCACCACCCCACCTCCCCAGGGCTCTGTCCCCTTGGACAGCCAGAAAAGATTTGGAAGTTCTTGCTGGTAGGAAATCTGGTCGAGCCCAGGTGGGCTGAGGGATGCTGCCACTCTCCCCCTACATGCTGGGGGGCTGCAGCACAGAGGAATTTCATCACAAAAGGCAGATTTTTGTGACTGTAGCTCAAGGCATGGAGACAGTGTTCTGAGAGGTCACAGCCTCAGTAACCAAATGTCTACCATCGCCTCAGCCT
>NW_008600494.1:8457-8722 GCF_000691845.1 Merops nubicus
CAGAGCATCCCCTTCCCGGCAGGAGGGGTGATAGGGTCTCCTAGGTGCTGCATACTCTTGAATGCGAGGGGGTCAGACAGTTTTGCATTATTTTTTTTTTTTTTGTCACACTCTGATGGCACAGCCAGAAGGCAAAGAAAAACACACACAAAAGAGGGGAGGACAAACTGTACGGGCTAAGCATGCTCCTTCTGGTGCCGGGTCACCGCTCTCAGCGTGTCACATGTGCACGGCACAGGTATAGGTCACCCTTCCCAGGTTGTAG
>NW_008600495.1:0-1782 GCF_000691845.1 Merops nubicus
GGAGGACTAGGGCTTGTGACCGCAAAGACATGTCGAGAGTTTACAGATAAAAATCAAGGGCCAAGTAAACAAACGAAACCTCACGGCTGGTGCTTACCAGCCATGCCACTCAACCAAGTGGACTTGGTTGATGAAGCTTTCTTACTTCAACTATAGGAAGCATCACACTTGCAGGCTGTGATCCAGCTGCAGGACTTCAGTCACCCTGACATCTGCTGGAAAAGCAGCACAGCAAGCTGCAAGCAGTCCAGGAGACTCTTGGAGAACATCCAGGACAATTTCTTAATCCAGGTGACAGTCAACCCAATCAGAGGAGAAACATTACTGAGCCTGTTGCTTACTAACATAGATTAACCAATTACAGAGGTCAAGAGTGGTGGCACTCTGGGCTGAAGTGATCATGTCCTGGTGAAATTTGCAGTCTCAAGGGATAGGGGCCAGGTGAAGAGTAAAGTCAAGACCTTGAATTTTAGGACAGTGAACTTTGAGTTGTTTAGGAAACTACAGGATATGACACCCTGGGAAACTGCCCTCAGGGATAAAGAAGCAGAACAGAGCTGACAGAGGTTTAAGGATATTTTTCTTACAGCATAAGAGCTCTCAATTCCCGTGCGTGAGCCATCAGGCAAGGAGTGTGGGAGACCAGCTGAGTATGGACCTCCTAGTCATATTAAAGTGTAAGAAAGAAATGCACAGGCAGTGGAAAAAGGGGAAGTATTCTTCTCATGTATCTTGGGAATAATGTATGGATGCTGCCCGCATGTATAGGGACGGGATCAGGAAAGCTAAGGCACAGTTGGAACTGATTTTTGGCAAAGGATGCAAAGCATATTAAGAATGGCTTCTATAGGTATGTTGGTCAGAAAAAAGAAGATTAAAGAAAATGTTCCCCACTCCTGACAGAGGAGACAAAACTAGTGACAACCCACTCAGAGATGGCAGAGGTACTCAACAACTTTCTTTATCTCACTTTTCCCTAGTAACCTCTCTTCCCACATTTCTCAAGTCCCTGAACTTCAGGACAGGGACAAGCAGAATGAAGTCACCCCCACTGTAAGAGAAGATCAGGTTCAAAACCATCTGAGGATCCTGAACAAACACAATTCCACAGGACCCAATGAGATGCATCCCAGCGTTCCAAGGGAACTGGCTGATGTATTTGCTAAGCTACTTCCCACATATCTGAAAAGTCATGTCAGTCAACAGAAGTCCCCAGTGACTGGAGGAAGAAGAATATTGCACCCTTTTCCTAAATGGGTAAAAAAGGGGGACCCTGGAAATTACTGGCCAGCCAGCCTCATCTCAATGCCCAGTAAAACTGGAAGTTAGTCTAGAGACTCCTGGAAGTCATGTTGAAAGATATGGAAGACAGGGAGGTGACTGAAGATAGCCAGCATTGCTTCACCAAGGGCAAACCATGCCTGAGTAATCAAGTGCCCTTCACCAACAGTGGATTGACATCAGTGGATGAGGGAAGAACTCTGGGTGTCATCTGCCTGGACTTGTGTAAGGCCTTTGATTTCCCCCACAAGCTTCTTGCTCCTGAATTAGAGTGACAAGTTTGATGGATGGATTAATAGATGGATAAGGAATTGGCTGGATACCACATCCCAGGAGTTACAGCCAGTGGCTCAGTGGCCAAGTGGAAACCAGTAATAAGTCATGTCCCTCAAAGGTCTGTACTGTGAGCGGTAATATTTAATATCTGTACTATTTAATATCTTCTTCCATGACAGAGATGATGGGATTGAGCGGACCATCAACAAGTTTGCAGATGACACC
>NW_008600496.1:0-419 GCF_000691845.1 Merops nubicus
CACACAATAAAGTTTCACTGTTTAATTCAAGTAAAACTCCCTTTCAATTTTCTTTTGCATTCTGAAATCACGGTTAACGAACCATCACACGTCTGCCTAGTTGAGTGGACCGTGACAGTAGTAAAGGCTCGACGTTGCATTGCATCAATGTGTCTGTCGTTCCTCTTCTCACTGAAGCCCCGCACCCCTAATCGAGCTTGCTGGGTTATCAGGGCAATCCACTTACTCCAGGTGGCATCGGTGGCATGGTGTGTGGGTGCAACCTACCCTTTAAACATCCAGCTCAGGACAGGTAGTCGGGGTGCCAGGAAAAGCTGAGCCTCCGTACCAACCACTTCTGAGGCAGCTCGAACTCCCTCATAGGCAGAGAGGATTTCCTTCTCTGTTGGAGTGTAATTAGCCTCTGAGCCTTTGTATGC
>NW_008600497.1:0-262 GCF_000691845.1 Merops nubicus
GGGGGCTGCGAGCGCCGGGGGAGGGGGCTCCTGCCGGCATCTGCTTTCGTTTAGCGCCGCTAATGATCCTGCTTCTCCGCGGCACCTTCGCCGAGTGCAGCCCCCGGGCGCTTTCCTTTCCCTGCTGCTGTCCTTCCTGCTGGGGAGCACGTCCGTCCGCCCGCCCGTCTGCCTGTCTGTCTGTCTGTCCATCTGTCTGTCCATCTGTCTGCCTCTCTGTCTGTCCTTCTGTCCCTCCGTCCCATGGCAGCCGGGCTGCTCC
>NW_008600497.1:674-925 GCF_000691845.1 Merops nubicus
CTGGTGGCCACCTTGGCTCTGTGGCTCTCCTGGCTGCCCAGAGACCTCCATGTTAGCCCACTTCAGGCATCGTTTTCCTGACCCAGCAGAGCCTGGAGTAGGAGCCTGGTGGATGCAGAGCAGTGGCCAAGGGGGATGAGATCGGGGATCCCCAGCACCCCACCAGCTGCCTGGCACATCCTGGGATCCCCACCAGCTACCTGGCACATGCTGGGATGCCCAGCAGCAGCTGGGCACATGCTGGGATGCCC
>NW_008600498.1:0-644 GCF_000691845.1 Merops nubicus
GGGGAGGTTTTGGGGAAAGGGGGGGGCACATCCTCGAGTATGAACCAAACTCTCTGGGGCCACGGCCTCGTGTATTGTGGAGCTCTATACTAGAGTATAACGTTTTGTACCTTTTGTGCAGGAAGGTGAATTTCTGCGGACATGCCTTGTACTTGCTTTATAAACTTTTTATAAAAGTTACCGTTTTTACAGAATAAATATCAGAGGAAAAAAAAAAGGGGGGGGGCACATCCTCGAGTATGAACCAAACTCTCTGGGGCCACGGCCTCGTGTATTGTGGAGCTCTATACTAGAGTATAACGTTTTGTACCTTTTGTGCAGGAAGGTGAATTTCTGCGGACATGCCTTGTACTTGCTTTATAAACTTTTTATAAAAGTTACCGTTTTTACAGAATAAATATCAGAGGAAAAAAAAAAGAAGCTCGTTTTGAATAATGGGAGGAATTAACCCTGGGCTGCCGGCTCCCGGCCGAGGTGTCTGCCAGCTATTTTGGGTGCTGCTCCGCTTATCTGATAGGGAAGGAGCGAAGACTGCTCAGCCCCGGGGACCATCTGGAGATAAAGCCCTGCGGGTGGGGGAAGAGGATTTTTTTTGTTGTTGTATTTTTTTTGTTTCCCAGGAGTTTCCACTCTGCTTTGCAAAA
>NW_008600499.1:0-55425 GCF_000691845.1 Merops nubicus
CCTTTTTACATGGAACCAGGACACTAGTATTAGAAACAGTCCCCAAAAGGAAGAATTTATATAGAAAATGTGGCCACTTGACCACTTTTGACACACAGAATATTCAAGTGGTTTTGGTTTTTTGTGGTGTTAATTTTCAATTATTAATATCAGTAATGAGACTCTAAACATATTCCACCTCTCTGGTGGGACATAACTATTCTTGTTATTGATACAGCCACTGTTAAAATAGTGCCTAAATATCAATCAGGTAGCCTCATTCCATCAAATGACAGTAGTAACCATCAACAAAGTAATCTTGCTAATGGTATATAATTATCAAATTAAATGATACTGTGTTGCACAGTTTTCCCTTGCAAATTCATTGCTGTCATTCTAGCAAAGACAGTTCACACGCTGCCAGGTGTAGGAACCTGTATATCTGTATTATTACACACACACCTAATAACTCGAGTCTTTTGGACTCCAGCCCAGTGAAGTCATGGAAAGACTCGAGACTACATCAAGCAGTGAGTCCTAAAAACAGATGACAGAACTTTTTTATTATTATTTATAGGGTTTTATCATCGCCTAGTTCCCTACATTTAATACACCTTTCTAAGAAGTTCCTCAGATCTGACACTTGGAGCCTGTCACACTCTACTTGTCTCACACAGTCCTTTGCCACTTGGCTGTGTAATGACTCCTTGTTACCCTGAGACATACAGACCTCTAAGGGAAGACATTTAATTATTACATGCAAAATAATTATTGTCAACAGAACCGAAGGGAGGAAGACAATCTCATTTATAGCTTCTTTTGTCTGATGAACATGTTAATAAAAATGCAATACATTGAATTAATTAAGGAAGCACAAGAGGAAAATTCAGCTGTATGTTCTAAATACACTAGAAGTCACAATTTTATTTTCTGTACCACTTATGGGGCCTTCAGTTTGCGAAAGCTGAGCAATCAAAACCTCCTTGCACCGTCTTTAATTGCTCCCATATCTGCTGTGTAAGTGCTTACACAGTAACTCTTCTGATACACATTTTAATAGTGTCAGTTTTCTTATTTTTTAAAGTAGTTAACATAGACCTCACATTATCATCTTAAGCCATTATCAACATTGCATTGTTCTTTTTAACACTTAAACCTCCTTCTACTGTGCACCTCTATGTAACTGCAGAAAAGGTCTGATTCAGATAACTCTTTGTTTCTTTAACTTGTGTCATTTAGAGATGTTTGATGGAGAGAAATTCCATGAAAGCAGCAAATTCAGTCTAAAATAATTTGGTACATTCCTTCACACATATAAACAGCAGGTGAAATATCATAAAAGTAAACTTGTAAAGTTTTCCCAGCCTATGACCTATGTACAGAATGCTGAATCATGTTGCAGAAGGTTCAATGGTGACCATACAAATAAAACTTCTTATAGCAGTATCAGCTACTTTAAACTAATTTGAAGTCACAAAACCCTCTTTTGGTGCATCAATGATTTTTACTATGATGATCATGATATGATAACCTGAGTTATTAGAAAAAGCAATTTCCTAGTTATTGTATCGAAAGGCAGTAATTACTTTTCCAATAAAGAAAGTGAGAACTATTAGGATGGCAAAAGAGAAATAAATTAGCTTTATACCCTCCACTCAATTAAACTATCATAGCAAGAAAGCAATGAATTAAGGTAATTTGAGGGAAAGAATAGGATTTTACATTAAAAAGTCATTAAAACTTTTCAAAAATCCACTGAAATCAAACATAAGAGCAGTATTACTATACTAACAGCTCCTAAGACCCTATGTAAAAATAGACTTATAAAATATAAGTAAAATATCTCTATATATGTATAGTTCAGCATGTGATTCTGACACTTGTAGTACACAGATTTTTACTAAGGAGAGTATTCTGTGCTCATCTCAGCCATTGCAAACTCATATAAACTGAGGTACCACAAAGATACAGTTCCATCAATAAAAAAATCTCCAAAATATTTTAGGGACCTACCACAAAGCTGATAAATTTTTAGCCATTATATATTTGCACAAACAATAAATACAGTTTCCAAGATTTTCTTTTTTAAAATAGGAATTCAGAACAAGAAGCCTGTTTATGAAACTCATTTCTACATATTTTGACACATTTTCTTTCATCTTTAGGAATTATTTTTAATTAAGCATGTTTTTATTACATTACACGTATGTCTAAGTTTGTTCATGGAAAATATTTCTCCATCTCTAATTTTGCCCCAATAATCTCTAAAATCCAAAGCAAGCAAAGAATTTTAAGCTTCAGGTTAGAATCATTCCATGAATCACATCATTACAGCAGTCAAAAAAACCCTCCAGGCAATTGTAAGCTCTGGAAATTGAGAGTGGTTCCCACGTTTGCATCTCACATGCCAGATCTGTACAAACACTGTCTCTCTTTTACCAACTATGTGCCATGACTTCCACAGGGGAAAGGCAAACAAAATACACCAAGAAAAGCCACAAAAAATTTAAACAGCGCAGAATATGATAACTGCAGGCACCCAATGGGGTCTGACAGTGCAGGAAGTCCTGCGTAATCTAACAGTCCAAACATTGTCTTGGTCACCTTTGGCCCCCCTTCTATTCTGTGAAGAGTCACAGGTAAGTAGGGACATGCTCCTCTTGTCTGTCTTAACTAACTTAACAAGTGGTTACCTCTCTTTGAATTACAGAAGGGCTACTGGAAGTCTAGACTCTTAACCTCAAGATCTCAGGTGCCTGCAGTAACATGAAATGAAAACAAATCTTAAGTGTCTCATAAAGGAGAAAAATTGTCATTTTGATTCATTTGGTCTTCCTGATTTGTTCAACATCAATTCCCATAAAGCTCCTGTTTATGACTCTCATAAGTTTTTTGCTACCAAGGTTTTATTTGTAATTTTTGTTTTCCAAATTTTATGTTGCTTTATAGATCACAATATAAACGATAACTAAATAAAATGCTATGAATGACATTTTTGTAACAAGATTAACTTAGCCAACACCTACTAAACATAAGAACATTGGAAGAGAACTGATCAGTCCAGAGATTTGAATAAAGTGCCCAAGACTATAGCAAGATGACTGTTTGGGTATAAACTCTGATCTTCCTCAATCTAAAACAGAATATTCAGCTTGTTCCGATTCAGAGAACATTGTCTGTTCTAACTTGATAACCAATGCAAAAAGGAAACTAAGTTCTAGCTATCTTGGCTATTAATATGCAGCACATCTACAAAAGAAAAGGGCAATATTTAGAAATTTTAGGATTTTAGTATGCAAATTTTTGCATGTAGCAACTTTACCGTACTCCAGTATCTAAGGTTCACAGATTGTATGCACCTATTTCACTTCATTGTTCAGCTCCTTCAGCAGACATAGTGCAGCACTGAAGTGAGTTAATGAGTCTCACCACATTATCTCCTCAGGAGTGTTATGTAGCAGAATATTTCACATATTAGTACACCATGGCTAGAATGACATTTAATGGTAATCCAATATAATTTCTTTTAGTGAAACTGACCCAAGAATTGTCTTCAGATCTCCAGGGGATGTAGCAAAAATGAATCCCAATTTTCAGAATATTTGTGGTGAGTGTAATTCAAGCAGTTATGCTAACCTTCAAGCTTCTTAGTGGAAAAGCAAGACAGTAAGACTTTTCAGGCTAAAATTTTGTAATTTATCATGTATACTGTTTAGAAGTGAATCTGAAGTATTCAAAACCTGAATTCAAAGCTGATTGTTATTTTCAGTAAGTGAATGAGCATGAAGACAGAGTATTTTCATCATAAAGTTAGTTTAGTCTCCTTTTTGCATTTGTAATCAAATACTGCTTTATTTTAGCTTATAGTCTCAAAATGGTCTTAAATCACAAAATGTCTGCCTCGTAAAGCACTTAAAGGATTTTACCCCTGTATGTTCAACAAACTAATGTTTCATTATATTTTTTTTTTTCCTCAGAAGGGTAGACATTAATTCCCCATCACACAAATTTGATGTTGATTACACAAATAAGATTTTTTTTAAAAGAGTCAGAGATCAGAATGAGCTTAAATCCTTTTGGATTTTTTTCATAAGCCCCAATTATTTGCTTTGGCATCTGAGCTTACTAAAACAATAGTCAGTGATTCCAACCATGATTGTTTAATAAAGTCAGATGAGCTGGCCCCAGCATTCTTTCATCAATTTCTTCAAATATTATTTTCCCTTTGTTAAGCTTTCTGTGCTCACCCTTCCTCTGGGAATTGGTACTGGACTAGTCAGCTGCTGGAATTGTGTCCCTACCCACTCCCTGCCATGCTCTCCCAGACAATAAGATCTACTAGGTTTTGAATAGCTATCTTTATAGATGTTAAATGATGGAAATTTTTCATTCCAGTATTTAAGAAATGAAACATAAGCCAGGTAGGTTTAATAGAGACATGGGTAACAGGGACTAATCTCAGTACCTCACCTTTAATAATACTGTAATAATACCTGTCATTACTGTATACATATATGACGCATTTTAGGTTGAAGAAAAAATCTCACAGACTTTACAGTCCTAGGAAAGCACCGGAGTTGCATCTCTTTGATGCTACGACCAGAAGCAAACATGACACACTATATCAAATGCAAGGGAGGCAGGAAGACATTTTGGTCAGGATGACCATATTCAGAAACAAAAATGACACAGCAATAAATGCTTTCTTCCCCATCATATGCAACAGCTCTGAAAATTCATTACTTGAAGAAGAAAGCCTGCTAGTGAGGAAGCAGTGCATCTGAAATTCTGAAAAGCAGAAATACCACCATGTACTGTAGCCCTATCTATTTCAAAAGTATTACTGTTAGTTCCAGAAATACTACCTCCTTATTTTTTTGATTACTGTGCTTACAGCACACCCCAGCAGTTGAACTAAGCTTTCTTGATTTACTGTGTATTTCACCAAAGGGAACATTTTACCTACTAAATCAGGTATTAAAAATCTAGTATTAAAACTTCTCAGAAATTCAACGTAAACTCTTCTTACTAAAAAGAAAATTCAATAACAGCTCTAAAATATTATACTAGACAGCAAAATCTCCATTTTCATTTGATAGAGATAAGCCAACTTTATATTTACTGTTCTTGGCTTCCTGTTTATTACTAAGGCCTAACACAATGTATTAACCATAAAATGTTTAAAACCTAACACTAAGTTTTAAAATGCTAAATTTTATTCACCGCCATAAAACCACTTTACCCAAAAAACATCAAATACATTTTAAGCTGTAAATCACTCTATTTCTATTTATCCTATCTGCCTTTTTTAAAAGTATAAACGAGTAATTTTATTGATTGCAATTATAGTTGTGCTGAGTTACACTGGCAGAAAAGGAATGTTGAAAGATTGTACTATAAGGGTGAAAAGTTCACGCATTCCCTACAATCCGGATAGACACATGGCTGTTGTAACTTCAGTAGCCTGTAGTGCCACAAAAAGTAACAGATCCCACCTCTGTGCTGCTTGAGGTGCTGCAGACTGGGCCATTTTATTCAAAATTTGATCATGACTGCAGACATTTCACCTGGCCCTACTTAAGGCAATCTCCCTCTAGATTCTTCTTCTCCTTGTACACACAAAGGAGTCGAAAAGTGGACCTGAGTAGAAAGTAATTTAAGTACCTCCAGTGAAGATAGACATCCACCGTACAAAAGAAGATGGAATTGGTTGTGTTGCTTAATGAATAGTTGTTTGCTGGTTTCCTAACAAGCTTCCAGACTTTTGCAAGTCTCATTCTTACATAAACTATTCTTGACTATTTTACCAGAAGTATAGGCAACTAAGATCAAAGACACCTGAGAGTTCAGTGCTGCAACTTTGAGTAAGCCTCCTTGGAGAGCTGCTAGCCTTCATACCAAATGCCCACTGAAATAGTAAATAAATAAATCATATTTAAACCCAAATACAAATGAATCTGATGAATCACCTATTTTAGAAGTTCTAAGTAGTTCATAAGAGCAATGGGGGTGGAGGGGCAACTCCTTCATGATACTTATATCCCACGTAGAACACTGAAAAGATGATGATAAAAAGACATTCAGTATTGGCATGGCTGTAACATTTTTGCCAAAGCAAATGAGATTTTTTACCTTTGTGTGATCAAATTGAAGCACATTTAGATTTTTTTTAGTTATGTCATAACTTGTTTTGCAATAGGCTACAAGCAGTCAGTCATCTTTATCAAGTCAGTTGTTATTACGGGGATGGACCATACTGAAAGAATTACTGCAAGTGAATTTGAAAGCAGTGACAGAGACCTGATGAGCAAAACAACAAGCTAGAGTCAGACATCTTTCTCTGCCACAAATATCCCCAGGGACAAGCCTCCATCTGTGTACCAGAAGTGACTGATGAACAACACCTGAATACAGCATCATTACAGCAGGTAAATTAAACAGTCTATCATAAGAGTTCATATTTATTTCACATGCTACTATCATCTTAACTCACACAAAGGTATTCCAAATTTCCAGTGATCAATTCATTATATTCATTGTGCAGACACTTGATGTCTTTCTGAAAGTTTAATAATTCAGTAATCCTCCTTGCCTTTCTAGTTCTTCTGAATATTTCAAGGCAAAAGGAGCTGGCAAGTGACATTTGCTAACCACAACCAGAGTATGTTTAGCAAGTATTATTATTTACTAAGCAAAATTATAGTATGCTTAGCAAGTACATTTCAAGACTTAAAGCAGTCCTGATGTGGGGCTGAAGAAATGATCTGTATTCTTTCATGCAGCAGTACAGTGTAGTAGTGCAATAAAATGCTGATATTTTGAGGATGGAGTCCCCTAAAGTAAAACAGAGAAGCTGAAAAGTAAATTTTACCATGGGGAATTTGCACAGAATCCCTGTACAATCCCAGAGAGAAATGAAGGACCTTTTTTAAGGCAATATTCCTGAAAATGCATACTTGATACAGTCCTGTGCAGCATAAATGTGATATCTGTAGACCGTAGAAATTGTGGTTTTTTTTCAGCAGTTTCAGTATGAGTTGATGCGATGCAAACATATGTAGCTAGTGTTGAAAGCTTTAGCTATACACATACATCCTGGGTCATCTGTGGCACTACTAAGATATCATCCTCACTCTGCATTTCATATTAAATACAGAAGGACAAACTCCTAATGCAAAAAGGCATATTTTAACAACTAATGCCTCTACAACAATGCATTCCAGTAAGGCAGGTATATCTTCTGTGTGTATCCAAAATCCACATTTTCTTCAAAGCATAATAATCTTTCAAAGTTCCTATGCCTTCCTCTTTTTCTGTTCATGGTTTTCACTGGAATATCAGCTAACTGTGTGCCTCACTTCATGAACATTCATGGCAATCCCTTCTCAGCTGCAGGAGACAATTGAAGCCATAACTGTTCAGTCATCATATTTCTCAGACATTACATACGTGTACTTAAATGACAGACTTACTTGCTCTGTAGTAAGTTTAGTCACATGGACTCAATATGACAGCATGTGCTGGCTCACAGGTTCTGTCTTGCTTCATGTGGTCCTACACCACGTATTCCGGGGATTACAAAATCAGCTGAGCACTGTGACATGCTGTCAGTCACAGCAAAGGGCTGGGCGTTTGCCACCCCTAAGCCACTAAAACAAAAACAACCCACAAATTCAAGGATATAGCACCAGTTTTAACTGCCAACAAAGTGAACAAGTTTCTCATGCAGCCAATTCCTCCGGGACTCTCCACTCCATTAAGTTCCAAAATGCACAAGTGGATTTTGTCCCATGTAACCTACATTGCCTTGCACATACTGGAATACTAAATAGTTCACCCTCTATCTCATTACGTATCTTCGGCAAAATGTGGTGAATTAGTGATTATTATTCAAATGCCCAGGACAGCCATCAGGTAGCTGGACCTTGACTCACAGAGTAGGACTGCTGAAAAATCAAAGTTAGAACTTACATCTGCATTTAATAATGCAGTTTTTTTATATTGGAATTTAGCAAAAAGAAAAAAAATGTTTCTCAATCAGAGATTAATTACCTGGTAAGTCATCGGAGAAGAAAAAAAGAATTACTTAGACCTGAATAGCCCAACTAGAGGATTGTTTTTTAATAGAACATATAATTCTATACCACTGCCCATTACCACAAAGACAAACATCTTCCATTATACTCAGCAGCACTAGCAGAGTCCTAATCACAGACTCAACTTTTCTAGATGACATTACGTGACTAGAGCAATTCACAAAAGGATAAGTCATTCTAATTTAAGCAGCTAAGGGGAACAATAACTGTACACCAAAACTGAAATGCAGTTACTGTGGTGCAAATTCACCAAACTGTGAGCATTTTAGATTTTTGCCATTCCACTAGAGCAGAATCCACTTCCATTTACTACAAGAGGTGACACAAGAAGCATTTGGAGGCACTGGGGCTTTGTGCATTACCGAGTTCAATATCAAAATGTGCATGCACTATCCACAACAGTTTCAAAAAGAATTTGCCATACAGTGGCAGGTATCTTATTGCAAACAATTTAAGGCACATTTACCATTCATTCTGCTTAGAGAATTAGACTGCAAGCCTCCACTGAATTAGCTTGTCATTATGAACAAATGGAACTCATCAACATCAAGGCCATACAATGAGACAAGAATGCAGGAACTGCTTGAAATTCTTTCTTATCCTGGAAATAAACAGCTCTAGAATACAAGTTTATTTATCACATGTATTAATTTAAATAGACACATAACTAAAGAGATTATGCATACTGATTTAAGCTTAAAATAGGTGCTCATTTATGTTCAGGCTTTTGATTACAGTACCAAGTTAGGAGCTTGTTTATACATGATACAGAGACCTCAGAAAGTCCATAGCACAGAAGTCCATCTCATCCATCCTTTGGTGATATCTATTGTTAGATATCCAGATATCGTTAGAGTTGTCCAGTGGAGACCATATTGTCCTGAGAGTTAAGATTCCTAAATCCATGCTGCTGATAAAGTGATGGAAATGGGCTGATTTGGGGCCAGAATAAGTAAGTAGCTTTTTGGCTGCGTATACTGGACAAATCTTCTCATTTTTTATTTCTAGTGTAGAAGC
This sequence comes from Merops nubicus, assembly GCF_000691845.1. Taxonomy (NCBI): domain Eukaryota; kingdom Metazoa; phylum Chordata; class Aves; order Coraciiformes; family Meropidae; genus Merops; species Merops nubicus. The sequence goes on from NW_008600499.1 coordinate 9,093, forward strand.
AATGACCAATGTATAACTCAGTTTTTATTACCTAATGTGATTTTAGGGCAACAAAAGTAAAATGTTTGTGCATTTACTGCAATTCCAAATAATTCAAATCTAAGTATATAATCTTGAGCCCAGATACGCATATGCAGACATCTAAGAGTGAACATGGCTATATGAGTTGCAGTTACAAAACTAGACTGAGGATTTTGCATTATGTCATCTGATGTAGCATTCACATAGACACAGGAGCATACCACACGGTATATTGAGATATTCAGCCTCTTACAAATGATAAAGTTGCAGGTGAATTGCTTGAGTTGGGGAGATTCTCTTCCCTTCTTTACATAGCAAAAATTCATATCTGTATTTTTCAATGCAGGGATTGACAGTGAGGAGTTTGAAAAGGCAAGAGCAGCACTCACAGTCATCTTTAAATTTTAAACAACATGTTTGAGAGCTTGAAATGAAATGAAAACCAAACCCAAACAGTCAGATATTTCAAGTGCTACAGTGACAAGTTTGTGGAAATACAACTCTCTCTCAGTTGAATGAAGTACCATTCAGCATGTGTTTTCACCGCAGAAGTTTTAATGAGACAGCTTAATAAAGAGAAAATAATTTTAAATAGCATTCAAGACAAGCTGCATAAATAGCAGACTTTCGCCTCTCACATGAAGCAGCAAATCAAGAAAAACCTTAAAAAATAGGAAAAATATTTCTTTCTTCAAATATGTAGCAAGGACTCTTTTTGCAGGGTCAGTTTTAGAAAAAAAAAAAAAACACAAAACAAAAACATGCAGGTGTTACACAGACTATTGCAAAGACTATTTTGTTCTGGAAAATAGCCAGTTTATACATACACACCCTCTCCCTAATCAAGTTAGTATTACAAATAGCATTACAAGTATTAGAACGTCTGTTATTTCACTATGGAAAAAATCAAAATCTTCACAAAGAATAGTCAACAGCCTTTTAAAATCAGTAATTACCATATCCATATTTTAGTTACAGATGAGTTATGATGGGAGAATTTCACTGCTCCTTGCTAAGATATCCTGAAAGATTGACTGCTTTCTGTTGCACTCCCCTTCTTCTTTTAAAACAATTCAATTTTTCAAATGTTCTGTTTGCACCCAATGGTAATGGGCAGTACATAGAAAAATGTACTGTATTTTTCAGGTGTAGCAGAGCACACATTTCTCTAACACAGTCCTAACTGTATTGAGGTGTTTGGGTAGTTACACAGGGAGTCAACTATTCGTATGTTTGCTTGAGATATGCAAACCTTATTTACTGTAGGATTATCTCTGTTGGTATACAAGCATATGCTTGAGTAGGAGACCACATGGTAATCTACCACCAGTGCCAAGCACCCCTGGTTGATGTCAGGTACAGCAACCCAAGTTGTGATACTTTGCTTTTGGTTCCTGAGAAGACCCTTGTCTTTTTTTCCTGGACTACTATCTCAAATCAATGATGCACCCTGTGGCAAAAAGCAGGATGTTCAGGACAGTTTTAAACCTGGTCATTCCAGTATTGACCTACACTTTAACTTGAGACAGCTTTTTGAGAAAATAACTGGATTTTATAAGCTCTGCACAGCACATTTTATAGATTTCTGGCAGGTCTCTGACTCTGTGAATTGAACAACTTAAGGCATCTAATCAGGTGTCCTTGAAAGGACAGCATTATTGACAGAAGAGCTCTGAAATGGACTGGAGATGTGTTTGTAGCCCAGTATGGCAGGCTACTTCTACAGCCCTGCCTCCTCTGTTATATTTACATACACAGAGAAAGGTTATCAGACAATTAAGACAATACATAAGACTTTGGCATAAATATTAAGTGGCCTACAACTCCAGGGCATGACCAGCTCAGTAATAAGTCTCCAAACCAAGATTATGAAAATTTGACTGTGATTACTGCATGAAAAAGATTTACTATTTCCTCAATACTCAGGTAATGCTACATCTACACTGATAAATAAAAAAAGATTTCTGTCAACAAACTAAAACCACTGGATCTCTGATCATCCATACTGCTTAATTCTTAGATTACTCCCTAATTCAGTTTTGAAAGGTCCAGTTCTCTTTCCAATACAAATCTGCTTCAAAGGGGGATAGCTCTAAACAGTATGGGAATAATTAGGCCTTGGCACTTAGCTTCAGTGATCAATCCTAGTCCTCTTCCATTTAACAGTAAAGATGTAGTGAAAAAGAGCTAAAAAGACTTTTTAAAGGGAATGGACCCTCATATAGCAACTGCCAATATTATGTTTGAGGTCCATCACTGTCTGTTCTGGATAACATGATACCAAACCAACCCTGTGCTATGTATCTGCCTATCACTTTATTTCACTTTACTGAAACTTGGCTGTTCAGGAGCAATGAAGAACTGAACTGACACATTTTTGGTTCTGCCTAAAAGGAAGCAGTAAGGCTATTGAATGGCTTCATGTAGTGGTGGCAGCCGATACTGGCTCCTGTACAGTTTTGATGACTCAGTTTCAGAAATATCCTGCTCCATAGAGCCTAAGCAATAAGGCTTAAGCACTCCATGGCGTTGTTGCTACAAGGCTTGGTGAAAAAATAATATTATCACAAATTATATGTAGCCAAATCATTCCAAAACTCCTGGAAAACTTCAGTTACGTGGTAGTCAACTTAAAACCATTGGTATGCCCCATTTACTATAATTATGATATTGTTAAGCATTGTGTTAGGTTAGTTTTAGAGGTAAAACTGCAGTCATGATGAGCAGGATTAAAATACATAAGTACCTAAATATATTGAATACCTACTTAATGGATTTTATAGATATTAGACAATTCTACTTTATGCTGACTTTCATGGACTAATTATATGGATAATGATATAGACAATTGGCTCACCCTGTGACCAACTGCTTAGAGTAATGCCACTAACACTCAGAAATTACTAAGAGTTTGCAAAAAAAACCCCAACAACTTACATTTTCTTGGGTTTTAAAATCAGATTCATCTATAAGCATTTAAAAACACTATATTCCTTCCAAAGTAACTGATATTGCTACTGATTTTAGCTATATATTTACCTCAAATCACTTCAGAAGTGAAGTGCTCAGGTGGACATATAACTTTATGTTTCAGAGTTCCTATTACTCTCCTCACTTGTTCACTCTGCTATTTTGAAATTAGGTATCTGTTGTGGTTTGAGGCTTGGAATGGGGGCGTGACCTTCCAGCAACTGGGAGGACCCCGGGTGGGGGTGAAACCATTGTATTCCCTCCCCTTCCCACACACACTCTGATAAGAGGCAGGGAGTGGTTTTTTGTTTCACTCCTGCCTTGGAGCTCGGAGAGGAAAGTTCTCCTTTCACTCCGTGGGACCCTGGAACCATTTCTGAGGGTTTTGTATATTTTATCTTTTGTATTATTCCCCTGGTCTTTATATATATTATTTTCCTTACCTCCCTTTTTCGTTTTCTGTTCCTTGTTGAACAATATACTTCATTTTTTTCTAAAAAGTCTCTCTCTCTCTCTCTCTCTCGAGGGGGAGGGGAGAGGCGAGTACACAGTTCTGTTCCGTGTGGGTCCTGCCCTGAACCCCTTTTTACACGGAACCAGGACAGTATCTTACATTACATTAAGTGTAAATATCTTGAATTGCTGAGGTCTTTTGAGAAAATCTGTCCTAGATTTTTTAAGAAAGTAAGCCAGGTAAACCAGGATAGGAAGAAGGTTCTTCTCTTGGATTAATTGGTTAGGAGTAATATACAGAGTGTTAGAATAATGTAAAAGTTATTCTTGATCATCAAAACTAGAACTTAAAAAAAAAATGCAAAGAGCATCATGACAACGAGTAACTGAGCAACCAAGTTGTGCATTGGTTTCAAAATATCAGCCTCATTCTCAGTGGCATGAAGTCTTTTCCCATTACTTTAGTTGGTCTAGTAATATCTATGCTATCAGTTCTTGCATCTATTCTACATAGCTCTAGAGCACCCTTCTTTTTGTTCTATTCTACCAAAATATTTACAAGCTATTATATTCAATCTCAGATAAAAGAAAAACTTTTTCTTTGTTTAAAATATATTTTAATATCATGCTTAATGCACTTTAATAGCATATAATTTATTCTTTAAAAAGTAGTGTATCTATACATATTCTGTGAAATACAATTTAACTACGGATAGTTCTCACTGAATGCCCTAACTTCAGACTAAACTAAGTTAATATGAAATGCTACACAAAATTCATGTAAAATTAAGATTAATTGAAACAAACATAATTGGAAAGAGCATTTTGAATTACTCATAAGATAAAAACTAATGTACATTACTCTAAGCAAAGATTATGACAATTTAAACCTCTACTATATACTATTTCCAAATTGTTCTTGTCCTTTGATGGTTGACTAAACATGCCAATCAGTGGGCCAAATTCTGAGATCATGCTTCAGGAAGCAATGAAGACTTCAAGCTCTGGCTGAATGATTTAATAACCCAACAATCCCATTAGTAAAATCTGTGGGTGCATTTAGATTTATAAATTATCAATGGAGAGGTGAGGTAAATTTTGTAGGTATTGGCCTGGCTGACACAGCACAACGCAAATCAAATAGCAGCAGTCCGAATGCATGTGCTGGTATAGTCAAAACTTTGTAATTAGGGAATGTTTATTTCCCTTAAGGGTGAGACATGAAGTTCAGTCAGAACTGGAGTCTCAGCTATTAGGCTATACACTCTTTGTTCAAAGTGCACTTGAGCACAAGCATTGCTTGGCCACAGGAATTCAATCTCTGGACTGACTTTACATATCACAGCCACCCTGTTGCCTGCAACAGGAGAAAAAAAAAATCATCACACTTTCTCAGTCAGAGATCCTTTACACTTTCTATTCATCAGGAAGACCAGGAAGACCCAGGTGAGCATGGGAAAGAGAATCCAAAGCACTATGTTCTCGTCTATATTAAGAAATAAACAATTTTAAGTGTCTCTTGGAAGAATAAAAAAAAATCCACACACCCCCACAACATTCCCCAGTAGCTGAAGCATTTTCTTCTACTGATACACAACTCTTTCTCAGACACTGAATTCTGATGGTGGAGGCATAGCAGCAAAAAGCCTAGAAACTCTGATTTTTTACCTTGAAGCCCTAAACAACACCACCCTAAAGGGTGTTGACCTAGCCAGCTTCAGGTAAAGGAGGAAAATTTTGCACAGGGGATAAGTACTTCAGTTTACAAAAAAGGACAGGATGATCATCCAGCTGCACATCCATTAGTCTGACTTCATTAACACAGAATTTAGAAACATTTTAAAGAAATGCACAATGGAAGACAAGTAAATGAGATAAAAGCCAAAGTAGATTTAGCAAAGGTAGATTTGCCAGATAAGCTTGATATGTTCTTTGAAGGATAATTGACTTGCTTGATGAAATATTATAAACTACAGAATGTAGTAATTAATACATAATTTACAGTCGTACATATACAAGGACAGGCATAAAGGTTGGAGCCACTCTGCCTGTAAGCCAAGCTGATCGGCAGCAAGCCAGCAATAGATCAGGAGTGTCACTGGAGTACTTTGTAGGTTAGTGTTCTGAAAATACCACTATTATGATATAAGGAAACTAATGTAAAGTAGAAAACTTACAAAGCTAACCATTTATATAAGTAAAATAGAAAACCTGTAAAACTAACCATATGTGTAACATAACAGAAAGCTAAGAAGTTAATTGCCTTGCTGATCACTGCAAAAGTGTTTGAAGAAAAGCAGATGCTTCTTTGATCTGCCATCCAAGACAGCTAACAACCCTTATCTGGGAGAACGGTCATAAAAGTCAAAATTCACAGGATCCTGCACCTCTCAGCAAAACAGGGAGAAAGGAACTATTGAAAATTAACAAAGAATAACACATACTGAGGAACATATCTGTCTCACAAAATTATCGACAAGAGGTGAAAAGTACATTGCGAGGAAGACATACGGCCTTCCTCCAAGGGACCCCTGCCCACATTTCCAAGACCGCGGCCCACAATTACCAGGAGGATCTGTGCAAGCGCAAGGAGCTGATAGACTAATTATAATATGAAGCGGGAACAGGCGGGATTAGGTAATGATTATGTATAGGCGTCAATTAAATATGTAGTGTTTTACTGTATAAATATAAGATGATTCACTAATTCGGGGTGCACGTTTGTGGTGGAGCGATCCCCCGTGCATCTGCGCGCAATAAACATACCTACTTTATAACTTTCAGGTTATAGAGTCTGTTTCCGTACGTCAATTAAGCTGTTTTTCACTGATATAACTGCAAATTGTGCTGGATCTTATCAATGGAGCTATTCACATAGATAAATACATCTAGGTATGCAGAAAATCTGTGTAAATCCAGCAACACTATTTCAAGTTAAAACTACAGCTAAGTTATATTATTCACTTCAGCACTAGTATTCCTTACTGCTCCTCAAAAACAAGTCTTATAAACTAGCATTTATTCATGGACCTGAGGACAAGCAGAGGACAAGGTAAGAAGATTAAAGACAGAAAAACTGCAAATATTGAACAACTATAATCGGGAAAAAATTCCTATGAAGTTATTGATTACTAGGGATTGTGTAGTCTTCTACACCAAGAGGCACTGGGTGCAAAAGATGAGGGATTTAGAATCAGCTCTCCAGCACTCAACTTACTACAGTCTCCAGTCAAATCAGATGTAGAAGTGTCCAGAAGTGACACAGAAATGGGTAGAGCCACTTTCTCCTTCCATCACACCCAAACACAGTACAGTCTGCACAAGAAAGAGATAAAGACACGTGTGCATGAAAGCAAATTGCCAGGTTTGGAAATTCCCCTTCTTGGAGCTGTTGAAGAAATGGATATTAGCCATTGTTGATTTCCTTGATTTCAGTGTCCTTCTCTTCAATCATCTTTTTTTACCGGTTATTTCTGTGAGCCCAGACTTCATCCCTACATTTACATATGCTTATAAATACATGTATTTTAGGTATTCTTACATATGCTTCGTAGAATAAGAAGGACAATATTTCCTTTCATTTAAATGCTAGTTTTCACTATATATAACTAACTTCTGAGAAGAGTTTTGACAAGCATCCACGTTCTATACAACTACAAAGAGCATTTCAACAGGGACTTTCTGAAAACATCTCACCTCAGGAAATTAACTTGACCCTAGGATTCATACACAACACTGTATACACAGCTAAAATTGTTTACTATATCTAATTTCTCTACATTTGCCATGACCTACACCAGCATAAGCTCCACATACTGTGTTGTACAGTTGATGTTAAAAATCTCCAGTTCATACTACCAAGACACAGGGCCTCAGAGATTGCACAGAGAAACTGACTGCCTAAAGCTTCCCAGTAACTCTTCCTGAATTGAGCACTGTGATGAATAAATGCAAAATTTCCTGTTTCAGCTCAGCCAGTGTATTTTTAGAAGAGCAGTCCTGACTCTCACCTCAGCAGAGCACTATTTTAATTTCTGATTCTAGGGAGCTTCCCAAAGCCTACTTTACAGAAGAAAGTCCTCTTAGGGCATATGCTAATAGCTAAGACATGCTATTGACCTGAAAAAAACCAAGGTGAGGTTTGTACTGTCAACTGTATATGGATTTTAACAGGGCTACTGCTTTAGAATTTTACTTAGTTCATACTGTTGCACTACTGACACATCTCATGCCTTGGCATCCATCAAGCCAACTTTCACTTACACTGAGTCTAACACTATTTTATGGCTATGCTTTGTCTGAAACCAAAACCAAAGTGAATATTTGTTACCAGTTTTATTTTGCTTTCCAAGAAATCATGTTTTAAAAGGTAAATATTTCAATGGATGGAGAATAAGTAGTTTAACAAACTGAAACACGGTCACGTAACAAGTATGAGCTCTGTAACTAGAAAAAGTGCACATACATATTTGGTATTTTACAGAACCTTCCAGCTTGGTTTGATTAGTTACTAAAATTATGGCTAGCCTGCAGGGAGAATCACAATAATTGGCACAGGTCATAGATAATCAAAAGTATCTCTCTCAGTGGGATGAAACCTATTAAAATCAGATATTTAAATCTCTTTCCACTTGCATATTCAACTCATATGCAGAATTATTTGTCCCAAATCTTTGTCTCCAAGGAAGACCACAGACATTTTTCATTGTTCTTTATTTCTTGCTAATTAACATTTTCAAGAGGTTAGAGACAGATGAAGCTCAGTATACCCCAAAGGAAAGATTCTTTCTAGGTGCCAGATCTTTGCTTTATCATGTTGAAAGAATCAAGTTTAAAGCTCTGAATGTTTAGATTACATTAACTGACATCTCAAAGGCTAGTATCTAAAAAAGAATATTACATACAGACCATTATTGCTATTGTAAAGATCTGAACTTAAAACAGACGTTAATCAGATCTATTTTAATTACTGATCGAAAAGTCTGCCTTTTCTATTGAGACTGCTATTGCACTTTTTCCATATTAATAATTGTTATGACAAAGGAATTGGATGAAATCAAGAATTATTTTGTCTAGTAAAGCTAAAATATGTAGGCAGTAGACAGCACATGATTTTTCATGTGCTGTTATTTTTAACTGACCAATATGCATTATACCATGGAATTTATTAATGCAAAGTCAAAATGTAACTAAGTGCCTGATAAAATCCTTTCAAAGCCAAAAGAACATTTATCACAGACTTCAGAAGCTGTGGGGTTGAATTCTGAGGAATTGTGCATATTTCAGAGTTCAAGTTACAGGCAGGATTTTTTTTGTGTGCAGATTTTATTTTTATTCTCATCTACAATTAAAAGTAATCAGATCTTCAGCTACACTTCATAGGCGAAAAAGGAAAAATAACACCTAATAATACAAAGCTTTACAAAATATTCTTTGCTATTTAAGCTATAAGTAGACCCTTAACATGGTGTGGAGCAGAAATATACTAGTCAAATCATTGTATTTGTTGTGATCTCATTTAGAAATAAAAAGTGAAACTTTCCTTTTCATTAGCCACAATTCAACAAGAGAATAGAAAGGAATTTGGAATAGCAGCTGCCTCAAGGACATACATATAGCCCTTGATAGTTGGCCTAAAGCTCAAGTTTGAGCTTTAAAGCTTTAGCTTTCTGGCACCATTTTAAGGACAGATGACTATGTGCTTGCCAGTCCTGCCATTGGTAATGTCACTCCAACCAGCTGTGACAAAAACTCCTTAGAATAATTATACAGCATTTTTTGTATCTCTTTCATGATTCCCATAAGCTATTCAGTCTCTGGGAATGCTTTGCTTTGATTCTCTTTCCTCAAAGTGTAAAACCAATTTCTCTCCTGTAGTCCAAGGTATTTATCCAGTAAATGAAATTGTGTGAATGAAGAGCAGGAGGAAGGCAGAAAGCATGGTTACTTGCCAATCACGTCAATACACTAAAACAGATTTTACTCACCTTGACAACGTTCCTGCACACATAGCGCAGTCCCACTATTATTCCTAATAGTTTCACTATTATTCATAACTTCAAATGCATTCTGCATTTGCATATTCAAGAAAATGCTGTGAGGAAGGTGTTACATCTTTTAAGATTTCACTCAATCAAGGCTGAACATGAATTCAGCGCCTGTACAGCAAAGAGGATGCAATAAAGCATTCAGCAAACTTTATTAAACTATTACTAGTGACATAACTTTTATTACCTGCCTATAGTGGCATATTGCGTACTTAAACACGTCTGGTTTTGGCCAGGGAGCATTCCCATATGTATCAGCATAAGCCTTGTTAGGGACTGTACAACAAATGGGTTCATCCCTACCAAGAGAATAAGTCTCCTAATCAGGTCAGGACAGCAAAATGACCACTCCAAAGACACTTTGCACTAATATGGATTATGTAAAGCCTGATTGGTCTAACTCTATAAGGTGCTGGGGTTAAACCCCCATCCCTGAATGAAGGCTGGTGTAGGATATGTCCACAACCAGACAAGAAAGAGCCTCCTGACTGGTTTTCACCCAGGATCTGGCCAGCCTTGGGTGGGAACTGATGAGGAGATCACCACCAGGTGCCCCCACCTTACACATGAACTTGGAGGTGGGGCAAGAAGCCACCTCTGTAAGAGCTGACTCTGCTGGCAGTGCAGTTGGAAGGCCTGCCTGTACAGTGCATGTGCTGTGTGAGGGTTCTGGCAATTGGAAGGGCTCCCTGGTTCTTCAGAGTAAGTGGAGTTTCCAGAAGTGGCAGAAGATCATGGGTCTCTCTGGGAAGCTTCCACATAATCAGAATGATCACCTAGGTCCTTCCACCTCCCATGGCTTAGTTCCACAGCCAGCTTACTTCCTTCTTTACATCCTATGCTGTGAATGTGTTAATTTATTCCTCCCTCCAGTGGTCTGGCACCTTGGATCATTTGTGTATGATTTAAGATCAGAGGGAGGAATCTGGCTGTTGGTTTGCCCATTAATAATAATATCCTTCTATATCAGGCAAGAGGTCAGCAGAAGACTCTGTAACTGAAGTCCTCGCTACTCACCATGACATCTATTAAAAAAATGTGCTACCATGGCTATCTGCATTGTTTAAGGGAACTAATGCTGATGTAAGCAAGATTTGGAACAACAGCATAATACTGCTACTATGTTGAAAAAGCAAGTAGTCTATAGAACAATCTGTCATTTGCCATTCATTCTTTATGGCTCAAAGAGCAATGGGAGAAGGTAACAGACCTATCCCAGAGGATGAGAGCATGCAGTCAGACACCTCTACAGTAGGACGTGGCAGCTGAGGACTACAGGGTTAAAAGCAGCAATCTTGAGGCCTTATGGCAACGGTACACAGTTTAAAAAAATTTCTTCTGTATATTTCCTTTTCTTTTTAAGCCTCATCTTCCTGTTTTGATGCAATCTTTTCCTGACATTAGTTGGGAGGTGGGGGGAGAGAGAAGAGGCAGGCAGTGCTGGTTCTCCACCTATCCTCTACGTCAATTCCTACCTTCAGACTTTCAACATGTCTTCTCTTGTGATAATGTGGAAAAGAAAGGAAAATTGCAATCTTCATTTACTGATCTCCTCTGTTGAGAGATTGCAAGTCTTGATAGAGAACCAAACCAACCTGTTTAACTTTCTGTACCAAAATTCACTTCAGATACACAATGCTGTGGACTGAGAAACCAAGAGAAACTTTCTAAGTAACTCTCAGAGTATCAAGCAATTGTGAAATGAGATTAGAAAAGAAGAAACAAAAACCTACCAAAAAAATGTACTCTCTACTCAGAGACACTCTTAATTTTTCTTCAGGTTTTAAGAGTGTCCCAGTAGTTTAATGAAAATAGTATACTGGATTGTAACTTAGTTGTAGAATCATTAGTTAATGACTGTTGTGTTAGAAGCCCTCAGTATTAAGGCAGTGTTATAATTTGTTTTGTAGAACAATGTTTACTGGTAGGAGAACATGTCCAATAATACCATCCAGCCAGAATATCTAACAGTATCTGTTAGTGCCCTGAGAAGATTATTGAACAATGAAATGCTTAAACAGACCCAAATCATCACAATCAAAAATTAGACTAAAATTTAAAAGACTCCAGGAAATCAGACCTCTGTACAATATTGTCATTATTTTTTAAGTGTTCCTTAAAAGAAAATCACATATAAAACAATATTTGACATTACTGTCAGCATCAAGTAACAATTTTTAATTTGCTTTTTTTTTCAGTTAGGAACTAACAATGGTTCATTCCGAGGAATCTAACTCAAAAATTTCTTACCTATTGACAGATTGATAACATTGTCACATACTTTGACAATGTACAAAGGTGAAAGCTTTGCATTACCACAGATCCCCTTATACCACTAAACTCATCATTAGTAGACCTTGGTAGAAAAAAGTCCCTGCTGTTGTCAGTCTGCTTCCAGTGAGCAGCCAAACACTCCCAAACCTGAGCAGAACATCCCATGAAGTAGGCAGGAAATTTTTCCTTTCCTGAAATCTCTGATCCTGTTTCTCCCAACAAGATATGGTTTTATAGATACCACAGCACAAAAGGATTTTGTTCTACTCCTTAGTGGAGTGGATCCACTTTGTCAGATGGATCCTGTCACTCTTTCTAGCAGTCCCCAATCCTCAAAAGAGGGCCCCATGTTCATTAAAGCCTAATCCCAGTTGCTGGCATGAGCCGTGCAACCATTTGTTGACCTGCAGAATCCATCCACTCCTCAAACTCTTCTTCCTCATGGGCAGGATTGAGGAGGAAACCATATGGGCCCCTGTGCTGTTGGACAACCATCCTCAGAGCCATACAGTCATAGCTGATGTGCTCCAGGTCTCCTCTGATAGTATTGTTGGTGCCCACATGGAAGAACACCAGGAGATTACAGTCTAATAGCCAGAAAACTCTCCACAGTTTTCCCACAACTTCCCAGATCCAAGCCCCTTAGGCAAAGTCACAAACCTCCCAAGACAGCTGGTTAGCTCAACGGATGGGGTTCCTCTGTCCAACACAGCAGAAAGTCTCCCAGAATGGTAACTCATCTCTTCCTCACAGATGTCCTGCATGGCTCAGGGTAAGCCAGCATAGACACACTGATGGACTGATGCCCTGGGCCCTCACCTGCTGTTGTGGCACTGAACCTATTCTGTGGCTGCCAATTGGCTGGCAGAGGAGCAGAGTTTCTCCTGGTGCAAGAAAACACCAGCTTCCAGACTTAACCGTCACAGGTCTCTCCCATTTCCCAGCCTTGTAAGCACATGAGAAACCCATGTCCTCCTGCCCAAGGCCCAGTGACAGGCCCCGTGCACGCCCAGCACCCCAGCCTAAGGAGCTGCACCCTGGGCAGGACACACCAGCAGAGACAGAGACAGACCTCTAAATAGAGTCTCCTGACATGGGAGGGGACACATCCACTCTTGTAGCCTTTCACCACCATTGCTGAACACGTGTACAGTGTCCTTGGCCAAGATTTTGACCCCGCTCCGTGTGCACAGCAAATTGCCATGTCTGTTGGCTGCTTTTGTTAGCTCCACTGTCAAACACAGCCCAGCACATATCATCTGCCATTCTCCAAACTCCTCCAGCTACACCTACTGTAGAGAGAAGTACTAAAGAGGAAAGAACTAAGATTGGGGGTAGGGACAAATCCTTCAGTCTTGTGATTAATAGCAGGACTGGACACAGTAACAATATTTTCTCCTAAGGAAAAAAAAATATTAAAATTACCAACATTAGACATTTTTAGCCAACATTTTTTCAACTTCCCCTGGTAAGTCCATAAACCCCTGACAGAGAGAAGCCCAGAAGAGACAGATGTAACAGCTTTCAGTCACCACATACAGCTTCCCAAACGTCCAGTTATAAGGAGACATCATACTGACATGATGTCAGGTCTTCACACTATGAAATTAATAACACTTTCAGCAACTGTGTTATGATGAAAACATGATGAAAATGCTGAAAAACTGTTTTCTCTGAAAACAATTGACTTGATAGGAATGATGGGATTGGTTTTGCCAGAGAAATGCCTTATTGTGAAAGAAAGCCTACAGTCAAATATAATAGATACGGTGTAAACACAACTGCAGATCTCCCACAGATTTTTGTTACCTGAATAAAGAAAAACATGGATTATGCAAATGAAAGACAACCAACTGATGCACCGTGTGAAAAGTTAAGTGAGATCACAGAAAAAATCCCATCTTCAAATACATAAATAATGATTCTTTTGAAGCAACTAGTTTGAAAATCCTAAGAGTCCCTGATTTAGCCATAAATATTGTGCAAGGCATGTCTCATGATGTAACCACTCTGATACTGTATTCTTAAGTGGTATTCAAATTCAACAGCCCTGAAATGAAAATAAATAAAACTACTAAAAAAAGGTTTCATTTCAAAAAGAGAATGTACACAAGAGGGTCGAAACTTACCAAACAAAAATTACTTCTAGTCAAAAGACTAGAATATTGTGAACTGAAACACAACAGAAAGAATAAACAAACTACTTTAACAGCTATGACTTTAAAAGCCTTTTTCCTACTTGATTATCCCCCTGAAAGCGATAAACAACGTAGCTGTGGAGGAACAGCAGGAGTAAAAGATATTTCAAAACATGGGGGTCACATTCAGAGCTTTGTAGAGGAACCTGTGTTATTTGAGACACAAAAAAGTGCTCTGGAAAGAGGGTGAACAGAGAGGTGGTAATATCTGATGATGACACAAAATTATTCAGGGTAGTAAAACCTGAAACAGACTACAAAGAATTTCATAATATTGAGAGACTGGGTGATGAAATACCAAATGAAATTCAGCCTTCACAAATACAGAACACTGTAAATGGAGGAAAAAAGTAATCATACTTCACCCACACAGTATTTGGCACATACCACTCAGGAAGGGTATCTTGTGGGTAGTTCCCTGAAATAGCAGCACATTGTTCAGAAGCCAGCAAGATGACAACCAGAATGTCAGGAATTCTTAGCAAAGGAACAGAGAAAAGGATGGAAATAATACCATTATTCCACTACATAAATTCACGTTGTTCCTGCATCCTGAACAGCACATGTAGTTCTGATTGTTCCATCTCAGGAAGGACAAGATAAAAGGCAAGACCAACAAGGATCATCAGAGATACATAAAGGCTTCAGTGTGAGGAGAAGTTGAGTCAGTCTCTTCAGCTGAGAAAAAATGCCAAGTGAAAAAGGCTGAATAGGGAATGATTAGTCAATACATCTCATAAAGCAAGAACTAATGGATATCAAATGAATTTTTCAGGCAGCAGGTTTAGAACAAAAGACAATCATCTTCACACACGTAAATAAATCAGTGGATTGGTCGCCACAGCCAACAATGAAGATGGGTTTAAAAACTGATTACACAAATTCAAAGGTGATTAACATAATAAGCTGAATGCAGCTTCCGCTGGTTTAGGAAGTCCCTGCACTGCAGCCTGCCAAAAGTTATGCGATATTTCACATTTTCGCTCCTATTTTTTTCTGATATTCCTTCTGCCACGATACAGTTTCAAGTATAGTCTGTCAATAGCTGAATCAACACAACTGGGAAGGGCAGCCAGCTTCAGTCCTGGGACAAAACAACAGCGCAGGGCTCAGCCCACAAGTCTGAAGATCTGCTATACCCGTGTGAGCCTTGGTGATGGTCTTTAACTAACAAAAAATAAAAGAAGGAAAGCTGTTCAGTTTTCAAGGACCCGCATCCCTGTTTTGGATAGCCCCAGTAGCAAGCACAGACAGGTTTGACTCGACTGTGTGGCAGCTTGAACAACTTCTGCTGGTGGCTCTGCACTGGATATGGTTTACAGAAAGGCTTCCTTCAATGTTCCATCTTCCTGCTCAGCAATACCAAGCTGTGTATTCCTAGGGACTGATATTTATTGATGCTAACTTCATAATGTGTGGTTATGTCTTTCTTTAAAAATCCAAGGCTGTTCGCAGTCTTAAGGACAAAGATAATATTCTTAGAATAATAAGCAATTACAGACTTCTTCCACAGTCACAATGATTTGAGCTTCTGCATTTCACTGTTTTCTCTTCCATAAATGCAAAAAAACACATGTAGCCTCATTTATTCATTAATGTAGCTACACATTCTATCTGCAGTTCAACATTTATTGTTGAATTATAATTCCCTAATAAAAAAGAACTCAGTTCCTCTGAAAATTGCTTCCTTTAACTTTATAAAAAGTTTATTTCCCCCCCCCCTTTGGGCCATTTCAAAGCATTTAAACTGTGATTAGCCTCCAAAATAAATTTTAAGTATCAGATACGCTCTGAAAGAAACAAAGGTACTTTACAATGCAAAGATCACATGTGGAAATTGCATGCAAAAGAAGAGCTTCCCTTTTACATTATTTTATAGAATGAGTTCAAATATGTCTAACTCACACACATACTCAGTAAAATTAAATGACTCTATATAAAGAAGTGTAGTTTTGCATCTGGGAAGCAGCAATTATTATTTTATGTAGTATCTGCTAAAAGCTGCTAATCTGAATAAGACTGATATTTCAAACTTTCTAGAAATATAAATGATAAATTTGGCCAAGGACAAAATCAGACATTTGTTCTATAAAGTATTTCAAAATCCTAATATGTATATGCTATTGATAAACATACATGGCATTTTTCAATGCTTTTAAATAAAAAACAGTAAATTCTATACTAAGTATACCAAATAGACAATAAAACTTGCAATTAAAACAGGATGACTTGTATACAGTTCTAATAAATTAGAATACTGTTATCTGCTTAGGCAAACTTACAAAATGGCTTATTTTAATTTCTAGGGGTTTCTTCCCAGTATTCTTGTTTTGCAACTCAGCAAGCACTACTGCCACCTCCTGATGTTCAGCTGTATATATCAAAATATATCTTTACATTTTGAAGTATTGTTAAAGTTCTCTAGAAGTTAATGTTCAATGAATCAGCCATTTACTGTTAGCTTTTTGTAAAGTTTTTCTAGCATGTTGATTTCATTTCTGTAATTCTAAAAGGTTTTCTTGCTTGATGATGTAATTCTTTCCCATTCCCAGGTTATCATATCACTGACATTCACGTCATTCAAGTGACACAATGGGGTTTATCTTCACATGAAGTCATTTTACCACAGAGACCACTCCTTTGGCTGGGGTCAATCTGAAACATAACACAGTCCTAAAAAACATCACTAATGTTTCTCATCTAAACATGAAGAGTATTCCTTAGCTTTCAAAGTGTTAAAAATATCCTATTTTGCTATGTGACAAGCATAAAACTTCCCAATTTTGGAATTGAGTGACATATTTAGAAAGACGATGTATCAGGATCTACCAGATGTGTAAGCTGGACAAATGCAACACTGAAGTTGCATTTTTACTCAATATCTCTAGTACAATTTTTTGGCACAAAATCATACTTTTCTACTTTAGGGCTGGCTGGTATCCATGCTGAGGTTTTTCTATTAGCACAGCCTATTTCCCCTAGCATTTCCGAGGGCTGCATTCAATTTCCTCTCTGGGAATTTGAGCAGAAAAAGGGATTGGCTTGGCATTCTTCTTAAATTTTGAAGCTAGTTTCAGCTAGCTATTTCATCATTATCTTTTTTCCCACCCTCCTTTCTTTGAACTGCACTGTTACACTTTTCCTCCTCCATGACTAAATTGTTTCATTTCCTCACACAGACTTTTAATTGGCAACCATATTCATCATCTGAAAGGATTATACTTTAAGGCGTTTTAAGAGTCCTTAGTTGGTTAGAAATCACCTTAGTTTTGTGTAGTAGGGAAACAAAAAGAAAGAAAAAATAAAGGTAACATATTAGCCAGGTTCCTACAAAACATCTAGAGTCCAAACTTCTATTTTGTTTTTCCTGAGGTATTTACTTATCGTAAACCAAGCAGAAAAATAAACACCAGTGCAAGATTTCTTTGGCTGTTACAATGCTCCCTAGCACATAATCCTGAATCAAGTTGATGTAGACAAAGAAGTCTGCTCCCCCTACATCCAGGCTGGAAAAGGTAGGGTTTTTCTTGTTAAAACAGATCAGTAATTCTTTGTCTTACACAAGCTCTAAGGATCCATACAAATGATCAAAAGCAGGCTGAACTGATCAAGTTACATCCTGAATATGCAAAAGTGGCACTGTCCCCTTGGCAGGTGAAGCACAAACATCCCTCATCACCCCACAGTGTATTAAAAACACGCTCAAAGAGTGGCTAGGATGGCTGCTGTGTGAAATTTTTGAAGCTGGCACAATGCTAGAGAGATGTTGCAGGGAATTCAGATACAGAAAATTAACACCGAGTGCTATAATTTCATTACCAACTCCTAAATGCAATGTATTATTAGGCTATGAATGTGTTTAGGTAAATAAATACTGTCTTTCATGATGATTACAGGATGCAGATGAAAGAGCTGTGGAACCAATATTTTGTACTGCTTCAGTGTTAAAAGGTGTTGACTTCGGACAAGCCCCTTCTTAAAGCACATACAACCTTAAAAGAGAACAACATAGATGATGCACCTGTACTTTTGTAAAAAAGAACTTTCATCTAATGACGATCAACTAATTCCTCTTAAAATACAGATTTATCAACCTATATGAATGTTTTTGAGGTACAACTTTCATAGACATGTGTGCGTATAGGATGAAGGAGTCTCCCATCAATGGGCTGACAGTTAACACTGTTTATCAGTTAACACTCATTACAATACTTTTTGCCTTTAGCCAAGTCAGTATATCTACATCTAGATCTAATTACAGGAAGAAATATAATCACGTTCAGAACTTTTCATGAGAACATAACCAAGTAACATACAGTGCCTGCCTGTTAGTCTTCACATCTTATCCTTCCTAGCTCTAGTCCTCATGGAGCACTGGATGCAGAGCAGCAACTCTTAAACCCACATGCAATGTGCTGACTGCAGAGTACTGCACAGTCACTATCTGTCATGTGGGATTTTTTCAGTGCCTTTGGTTGTTTTGGTTTGTTTTTTAAAAAAATGAGCTCACAGTGAGGTAAGCCATTTCTCTTTACATTCATTTGGTCTCTATGTATTGTCAGTAATAATGTGGACAGTGAACTGAAGAGCAGAACTTCCATACACACACACTTCACTGAAATGGCTGTTGGGCAAGAAGTACACAGTCTGCCTCATTAAAGCCACTGGGTCTTAATCTCTGACAAAATTAGGAAAAGTTTGAATTTTCAGATTTATTAATATTGAATCTGATTTGATGTTAATCTTGTTAAAAACACAAATTATGAAAAGCATTTCTGAATGATAACTTCATAGTTCATATCCTGTCTTCCATTCTCTACAAGAAATGCTGTAATATTATTTATACCAGGCTGAATTCAATTATTTGATATTATTCACAAGGATACTTCTGCTTTGTACAGCCACTGGGTTTATTTTTGTGATGAATTAGTCCACCAATAGTTTCTCATCATTTTAAATGGGCTTTTACCATCACTGTTACAAACTGCAACAGGCATCTTCTTTCTAAAGAAGGATAAAAGACTCGCAGTGATGCACATTTGTTACCTACCAGGCATCTATATGATTCTCAAGAGCTTAGATATTGGGTGGATTGTAGAATTGTTGTAACATTAAATTCATAATTTTAAAACTGAGTTAAACTTTTGGAAATAAATTTTCTGCCTCTTGAGAGATTATACTATTATCAGAAATAAAGGATTAGTGATAATGACAGTCATTCATCTTTTGGTGATATCTCCCCTTAATAGATTCACTCTCTCCTTAAATGAGATTTACATGATAGGAATTAAATTAAATTTCAGTATTTGACAGGCAAGCATAAAGGCATTGAGCTGATACATACCAAGTTCTTTGCTCAGTAGTAGATTTTTTTGTGCATATGATTTGGAGTGACTACCACATTCATGAGGAGTCTGGCCGTGCCCACCTCTGACTTCTCCAGGGTACATTGGGCAAATACGTACCACACATTTTAAAATAAATTTGGACAAAACATACATGCATTTGAGCTTTTGAGAAGCAAAGAACTAAACATTCAAACACATCTAACCTGTTGAAGCAAAGCTTACAACAATCAGTGAGAGGAACCTCACAGGTCTCACTGTGCTTCAGACCAGGGTCCCAAAACCCAGGCTGGCTGTTCCTTCACAAACTCTGAGGCCACATCATTCCCCACACACTCCTCACCACAATAAACAGACTTGATAATTACAGTGTAATTTCCAGACAACACCTAGAAGTAGTTTCCAAATGACTGAACACATTCCCTTTGCTGCTCTGCATGGGTGTGATCTTGCTGTAGGAAGCCCCAAAACTCAAAAATACCAAAAATCCTGCCTTGAGCAAGGGAGGCATTGCTCTTCCACTGCTTTGACAAATTAATTTGCCACCATTCTCCCACCTCAGCCAGCAGGCTTTTTTTTTCCCTCCTGTGACAAAACCACAATGTCAAGCTAAGACAAAAATGACCCAATTTAGCACTTTCTTTTTGTTTAAAGGATTTATGAATCTTGAATGTTACCCTTCAACTGAGAATTTCTGAGTATTGACAGATATTGGGAAAAATGACCCCATACATTTTAAGAAGACACTGCTTTATGGTTTAGGTCAGGTTTAGGGTTTTTGTAGTTGTTTGGTTGGTTTTTGGTATTGTTTTGTTTTGTTGTTTGTTTGGTTGGTTTTTTTGGAGGGGGTGATTGGTGGTTTTGAAGGGTTTGGGAGAGTTTGGTTTTGGGGGTTTTGTTTTGTATTTGTTTGTTTTAAGGCTGCCCTGACCTGCTTTGCAAATGCAGATTCATAGCTGCAAACCAACAGTGCCATCCACTGTCCCTCAGAATAATCTTACTGAATGGATTTTTCCCACCGTTACATAAAATAAGATGCTCTATTTTAGAGTTTCAGTGCTTGCAAATACTGAGCTCCTCATATAGGCAAGAGCTTAAAATTTCTACAGAAAAAAAGAAAACAAAATTATAATCGTAAAGATTTACATGGAAGATCATTTAAAAATCCTCTGAGTTCTGCAGAAAACTCTCTGAGAAATTCAGATTTTTCTCCTGTGACTGTAGTCAAGTACACTGTATATAACCAATTTTTAAAAGGGTGGTAGTCTAACTTCACGTCCCAACCACAAACGGGGCATTTCTGTCATTGCACTGAATTGTTGTCACCAGGATCTGGAACTGATGTTTCCTTCAGGTTGGTGAAGCTGCCTGGTATAAGGAGGGAAGCTGGGCACATGCCTGCACCTATGTGCACAACAGGTGCCACAGCAGTACAAAGCTGTGGGGGTTTTCAGTCATTTCCCCAATAATCTAAATGGAGCTCTATTGCAGCATGAACAGTTCTTCTACAAATAATTTATTGGTCAAAGAACCAGCAACTTAGGAGACACATCAGAAATTAGGCATTTACAGTGAAATCAGGGAAGGAATTTAGAATAACAAAGTACAGGAAGAAGGGAACAAGCTGATCGGTAACAGACAGGATCCAACAAGATGGTTTCATACAGAAATTGCTACATCAAATTTTCAATTTCTTTAGGGGATCCTTGCAAATAGATCATTCTGAGTGGGTTTAAGGAGGTAAGGATGTATCCAGCTCTAAGTGTCCTTTCCGAAAACAAGCACAGTTATAATATGAGTTGTGATCACATAAAAGCTGTAATTATGGGCTTAGCAACTAATGCAATGGGCCTGTGCACTGCAGGCCAAAGCATACCAGTTTATGCAGTCTTGGTATAAGCTAGGAGGCTACGCCTTAAATACATACAGCTAGAGAATATCCACCACCTTATTATCACTTTTTCTAGAAGCAATATGTTCAGTGAATGCTGGAACAAATGTGTTACATAAAATCAGAAATTCTGATCCATATAGCTCTAATTCATGGAAAAATTTAAGTTCATGCATGCTGTTTGCTCACAAGTAATGAATGCCACAGGCTTCAACAGCCCTATTTAAGAATATAAAATATTTACTCAAGTAATTTGCTGTATTCCCAAGTTGGAAGAATAATGCAGGGTCACACGGCATTCAGTTGTGCATTTCTACAATTAGTTCTGTCAACAGCATTGCAAGATTTCTAACTTTTTTTGCGGTACAATTATTTTAGATTGATGTTCTACTCTAGTTTGCTACTTCTGCATAGCTCAGTGTCTTTTTAGATACCCAGAGGGTAATAAACAACAGTGTGTCGCTATTTGCATTGAAGTATTCTTCCTCACAATAACTGGAGATGAAATTACTTTTAATGGCAAAGAAAAAGATGTTACCTAGAAAATCTGGGGTTTTGTCATATTATCCCTGAAACAAAGCATCTATTTCTGAAAATATCTGCTGCTCAGGTTATGTCTATAGGAGTTGTCCCCTTGAAGTTGAAAGCAAAGTACAGGGGATTTTCTGCTGATAAATGGAAATATTTCTAGGGAAGGTACATAGTTTACTTCTTATGTACCAAGACATCAAGACATAGCTTCATGAACTCTAGGAAGTTACAATTTCATTTAAACAAAATAAAGTTCTCCATACCTCTGTTACAATACTAAGTAACAAGCTATTTGAAATAGCTTGACCATCTGTAGTTTTCCAACATTTCTTCTATTTCCATTGAAATTTAACCAATTAGTAAACTACCACCTGCTTATATTTACCAACTGTTTAAATAAACTTAACACTTTCTCATATAGACATAGATTAATGTGTTCTCAAAGAATACTAAAGTATCACCTTTCAAAACAAACACAGATCTTATTGTTTACAGGTAATAAGCTGATCTTTTAGATACATTTTTAAGTTACTGTAGCAGCCAAATGGCCTGCAGTATATCTGGATATTCTTTTGTTGAAAATAGCAGTCATAAATGGGCAGAATAATTTTTCATGGTTTTCCTTGGCCAGAGATGAACCTGAGTTTCCCAAACTGATACTACAGGCTGTAATATTATCTCTATTTCACTCTTTAAAATTCAGTTTTCTGATGCCATTTATATAATAAACAAAGAATGAACACACATTTCAGTTGCAACAGAAGTTTCAGTTCCACAACTGTTACTCAGGAGATACGAAAGCTCTCCCCTTAAAAAAAAGAACAAAAGTTTCCAGCATAGTTCCCCTGTATCAGCCGCTGCAGCTGCAGGAAGGGCTTCTCATAGTCTCAAGTAATTTGTGTTCCGATTGACCAGGTTTTTCCAGTTATGATAAAAAAGCCATACAACATTATTTGCATACTTCCAGAAGTGATAACGACAACCTGCAACACCTGTAAAGCAGCTACACAGCAGCTACATATGTATATTCACAGAATACAGCTAAGCCTCCCCAAGCCTTCTGGTAAAGACAACCAAAAGGAGATTGCATGAGCCGAGGATTCTGAGGAATTGTACACTCAGTACTCTCTTTCTGGAAAGCCAAATAAAACAAGCCCATTTTAACAGTTTCTCCTAAATAGTCCAAAAAGCACACAGAGATATAATCAAAAAAAGGGGGCGGGGAGGAAATAGTCTTGTATGAGATTCCTAAATTGTCACCTAAAATATGAATAATGCTTGACATGCCAAAAACTAGAATTTCAGTTACATTTCTCATATCAGAAAGTGTAACAAAATATTATCTCAAAGTCAATATTCAGCTATACAGACAGTAACAACATAGCAGTCTGTTAATACAATTTAAAGTTGTCTATGCAACTATTAGCATGTCATATTCATGTTATTCTTTTGACTTTTCATCCCTGTTTTCAGCTAATCCTTGCTTTTTGAATAATACAAATCTACTATTATTAAATTCCTTCTCACCTAGTAGATGTGAGAAAAGCATAAGAGGTTAAACAAGTTCAAAAAACCAAGCAAGCAAAAAAAAAACCACACACAAGAGAAACCATCTCACTTTCTGCATTTCAGTTTTCATGAGAAAGGAGGCTCTCAAATCAACAGACCAACAGCTCTAATAACTGCCTACCAGCAGCAGCCTACGAGACACGCTGCCTGCACCCTATGCTATAAATTTGCAGCTGATACAGTTTGAGCAACGTGGGAATGCTACTAGAAGAAGTTTTTTATACATTCATTTATGTACAACACCCTCTTATTTCACCTTTACACATAATCATTAGGAGTATATACCCATCTACCCACTGGACAACAGAATACCTTCCCCCCTTGTTGACAGGGGAATCGATACACTGTCCTGTCTGATCCCTCTTTCCAGATACTCAAATTAAAATACATGGCAACTGGAATACCTAAAAAGTAAACCCCACCACATATCCACAAGCATTGTGACAAAGAGATTGATCACTATACAGGATAGGTAAAAAAAATTAGACTAGTGATAATTAAAGACCAACTTGGTTTTATTTTGATTTACAATACTCATAATTGAGTCCGATCTGTTATTCTCTACTGCTTTATAAAGGCCCTCCATCTTCCCACACATTTCACAGAATCTTACTCTGCAACCTGCTAAAACTACAGCACTGAAAAGGAGTTTTGCATCTCAGCAACGGTTCTGTTACCCGGTAACACCATAGTACAAATTACATCCCCAGCTAGCTTAGGAACTTTGATTTAGTTGGAGCAACGGTCGTTGTTCTTGACTCCTGCTGGGAGTCTGATCTACAACATAGGGCTGGTGTGTTCTCTACTTTTGGTATGCAGCAAAAAAATCTTAGATCTTCAAGACACTCAGATCTGCAGAAAGTCAGTAACTGACTGACATCAGACATAAGTTACACGTCACAGATTCACTCTGCAGAAATGCAGGAGTGTGATAGCTGATTACATGCATTGATTATGGTTATAAATTATCTACTAATAAACCCTAAAATAGTTACAGTAGTTTAAACAGGAACTACAACATTTCAAGGCAATTTTATTTTTCTTTACTAGCATTTTAATCACAAACTTCTATAAAACATTACACTGCAAAGAGTAGAAAACTTCCCAATCTTTTATTTGTAGAAATTCAGCTTCTACACTCAGTTTATTGCAGAGGCAGAAAGGATGGGCTTTAAAGAGTTAATCACCTTCCAGCAGTTGCTAGGTAACATACTCTGCCATCCCTGCACCCCCATCCCAGAGTGCTTAACAAAGTCTACTGAGAATCACTTACTGCTTCATCTTAAATTTCATTACTTGAGCACATGTGCTTCTCCCCTCTTTTCCAGCCATTCCCTCGGCATCCAGATTTGATGCTGAACAAGTATCATGCCAAAGTAAAACAGTCCTAAACGTCTTGATTTAATCTTTCTTAAAACCTTGTTGGTTTTCTCCTTCCCTTGGACCCAGAGCCGCAGCCCTGCCACGTTTGCCTTACTGCAGTGGCATCATTGCTGAGAGCTCCTGGGAGCAGGAGCTGCCCCTAAAATGCACACAACAAAATAACCTCTGGCAGCCACCAGCTGAACCCCTTGTTCTCTGCATTGAGCTTTAATTCCTACCTGTTGTCCTCAGCTAGCTTATAACCTACAGAAAAACATGTTTCAGTCATATATTGTTTTTTGGGAAATTACTTCCAATACGAGAGTGGTTTGGGTTCTTTTTGTGAGGAGTTTGTGTTTTTGTTTTTTAAAAAAAAAAAAAAGTCACCAGTTCCACCACAGATCAGAATGAACCAGAAGCACAGAAAGCCAATGTCATTTCAACAAAAGCAGAATGGGGGTATTAAATAACTATTTCTGAATTCTATTACAGAGAAAAGTGAACAACCTTCTACTCATAAAAATGAGTGACAAAAGTCACTAGGTGAGTTTTCCACACCAAAAACTCAATTGCTATATTTCAGAGTTCTTCCTCTGTTAGGGTGACTTTCATCTCTAAAAAAAAAGGCCTTCAAAAGACCCATGATGCTACAGAAGGTGAGGTCTCCTATGACAGACTAAATTTCACTGCTTATATTTTCATCAGCTGCAAGTTAATGCATTTTAAAATATGCTAATTCAAAAATAAACACACTGAATCTCTCTTGAATTTGGAGGTTCTGCAAAAACAGACGATTGCTCATAGAACAAATCCAGTGTCCCTCCATTAGTCATTTTGAAGGCATTTGCTGTTTTATAAGACACAAAACCAGACCATACAAACAAAAACCATAAAATTATTTCAGTCCTATAATGAACACTCTCTGCTGGAATTAACTTCAATAGAAATATGTTTTTCTTAGTCAACAGCTCTACAGAAAAGTCAGCAGTAAGAAAAAAAATATTGGAAAGGACAAATCACTACAGAGCTCCCATGAACATTGGCCATCAAGATTACTAATAAAAGATTTTTAGTTTTGAATTAATTTCCTTAATTCTTTATTAATAGATGTTCCAAATATTTTTATTTCAATTAAACACTGAAAAAATTCCAAGTCTTTAAAAAATGGCCAATTACTGAAAAATAGCAGGTTGTTTAAATAGATAATAAGAAAAAAAAAAAAAGTAAAACTGATTATGTTAATTTTTTAGAGTCTGATGAAGAAACAATCACCACCATCTTTCATGAATTCCCCCTTCCTTTAACAAGTCATCGGTCCTGACTGCTTTAATCTCTTTATTGTTAGCAGATGCTGACTGACTGAAGGGAATATTTCCCCACGTTCTAATTAAACCATTTTTAAATTCCCACTCCAAGAGCATAAAAGCTTGAGAAACAAAATGATTACTGACTGGTACAGAAGTTCAATCGATACAGCCCAATTCGGTCATCATGTTGCTTTATAATCCAAATGGAATACTCATTACACGTTACAGAGCAAATAAAACAGACAGTATGTTACTGTCAGACTACACGAGCAACACTAATTGCTGCTACTCTTGTCTAAGAAAGGGCTTGGGGTTTTTATTTTGCTGTTCATGTTTATATGAACTAAAGTTTGAACTAAAGCTTTATGTCTTCATAATACTATTCAATTTACTCAGAACTCAAAAAAAAAAAAAAATTACATTTTGAAATTTAGGGTTTTGTGTGATCCATTGGTGTTTTATTATTGGTTTGGGGTTTTTTTTCAGTTTTTAAATTATGTTCAAAGTTTTGTCTGAGTACAAAGTGGGCAGCTACCTGGGACTGTGGGCTGCACGCAGCAAACTGAGCACAGCCCACCTGCCCCTTCTCTCTGTGCCTGAGCACTGAGGCTCTTCTTTCCCATGGACATTTTGTGCCATGGAAAACTTCAATGCATATCTGAACGTGTGTGGTACAAGAGCTGTAAGTCTAAATTTCCATTTTTCTCCATTCATCCCCTCCACTCAGATTGCCATTTTCTTTCTCTTCATGTAAACAACTAGCACTCACCTCTCTGCCCCAAACAGCAAACTTCTGTATCTCCAGCACCAATGAGCAGCTGAGAGGACCTTCTAGGTAAGTCTACACCTTAGATTGTTGAAAACGGGATATTATGGGTTTCGTATCCCAAAGCCACAACCAGATCTATCTATCTTAAAGGCAGCTGAGATGTACCTAAATTCCACAGCATAACAGATAAGTACATGTAGGAGCAGAAATATTACCTCAAGGAGGTTCACGTTAAATTTGAGAGGATTATGAAGTGCCATAAGATCCTCAAAGGAAGAGTAAAAACTAAAACTAGTAATTGGAGTGAGCCTTACCTGCTACTGCTCACACCCCTTCACACCAACAGCTGGCTCAGCTCTGAGAGAAAAAAAAATACTGTTTTTTTCTCTCTCTTCTGAGGGCACTTAGTCAGGACTGGCCCTATATTTGAATAAAAATATGGCCGGTTTTGGGAGGCTGAGATGATAATGCACTTGCTAGATGAGCTCTGTC
Organism: Merops nubicus; assembly: GCF_000691845.1. NCBI lineage: Eukaryota > Metazoa > Chordata > Aves > Coraciiformes > Meropidae > Merops > Merops nubicus. Next base: position 36,322 of record NW_008600499.1, read on the forward strand.
TTAGGGATGGCAGCAGGTTGTAACTGCTCACATCTCTCACCAGGAATCAACTGTGTGGGTGTCAGTAACTTTGTTCTCCTGCATCTCCTCCAGTTGGTCAATTCTGGTCATCCTTAAGAGGAAGAAGGCTCTCCTTCCTTTTGTTTTGTTTGCTTTCTTCCCTTTCCCAAGCAGGGTCCTGCTCTCAGCAAAGGAGACCTGTCTGCTGCACACAGGGTGGTGCTGGTGGGAGGCAGGGAACAGGCACCTTGCCTGTCCAAACTGACCACTGTTTACAGTAGAGCTGGGGCAGGTGGGCTACAAAAGACCAAGGGAGCAAGGAGCCTTATTAGGTCTCAAGTAGTAGGTTTTATAAACTACTCCAAGACAAAAGCAAAACCTGTAACTTGTACTATGAAAGCCTCATTTTTATTTTAGTCTTATGCTCTTCAATGATTTTAGCAGAACTCTCATTTTGACCCTCACAGCAAAAATGATACTAATCCTAATACCAAAACAATTAGATGCAAGTTTGAAATGACAGACCTGGAAAGAGAGTCATAGTTTTGAGTTATAAAGTGATTATTATTTTATCTATAATTCGTTTTGAGAACCCTGTTGTATTGTTTCAGGCATTGGAAAAGCAGATAATGATAGTCATTGATCTAAAATGTTTGCAACCCAGGGAACCAAACAGGAAGATGGATAGCAGGACACAACATATCATTAGAGTAATTTAGCTGTTCTTTTCTCTAAGTATTATATGGGAATGGAACATCCTAGTCAGGCTGAAATCATTTTAATGAGTTCTGCAGGAATAAATAAAACTGACAAAGACACCTTTCTTGTTAATATGACAACTACAATTATTTTTCCCCAAAGGAAAAGACAAATAATCATATTCAGTTTAGTATTTCGTGATAGTTGCACGCTAATTAAAATATCTATGTGCATGCTTATGCATAAATGCATATGTATTATAGAGAGAGACATGCATATTTTCAAGTCCCAATTGCTATTTGCCAGCATGATCATTGTTACCTGATTTCTTACAGATGTCAAATGTAAATGTTTCTACTAGGAAAACTGGACGGGTTAAATAATCTCTCTCCAAGCTCAAAGTGCAATACTGACTGTAATGTGCCATTCCCTTTTAAAGATCAGAGCTATTCAGAAAGTTATACAACAAAAAGTTCCAACGAATAGCAACAAAAATGGTACAGCCATTTCACAGGCAGGTTATCTAACCAAATTCTGCCACTTACGTTTCCATGGGTGATGCTTTATTCTCCTAGTAGCTTCAGTGCTTTCAGATGCTCAGAGTCAGGTACCGTTTCTCAGAACATGCTGATCATTCCTTTTGAAAAATTCATAATCTGAAGGAACATCAGTTTAGACTTTCAGAAGCTGATGCATTACTATTTTGAAAATTCAGGACAGATGTAGTTGAAGCTTTGTGCTGTTTGAATTTTTAGAATTTTTTTCTCATAGGCAATTCTTATCAAATTTCAAGCTGCACAGGATTTCTATAATAACGATACAAAATTTTAAAACTTATCTAGAATGGAAAACACAGACAGATCTTTATATTTATGATGACACACAAGAATATCAGGATGATGAGCCAGTAAAGCACGTAAAAGAGAAAAAAACTTAACGGACAGGATAGCAAAAGAGGCATTATATGCTGCAGAAAGGAAGTAAGCAATTGAATCACATACACATCATGAACCAATTGCATAAGGGAAGAAAAGACCTGAAGAATTACCAGGTCAGCTGGCAGGCTGCAGTACATCAGTTAGAGGCACAACACAGGTAACAATGGAACTTTTTGGCTCTACATGCATTCCCATTGCAACACAATCTCGCAAGCAGACTTCAAAGCACTCCCTAGAAGACAGTGATGTTAAGGCAAGAGGTGTTGCTATGGATGCTAGAGAAGTTTCAGAAATACCAAAATCCATATGGGAACAGATTTTGGTTTTTTTCCCAAATCATTTCATGACACATCAATTGAGAAGTCACTAATTAGTGCTCACATAGCCGATTCATGAGTACCTGCCGGTACGCGTTTAGATTCCCTGAACTAGTCCCAGTACAAGCAGTAGTTAAGTGTCTGCACTTTAAGATTGACCCATGTCAATCAGTGGAACTATGCAGTTAATATTACACACATCCTTAATGGCTTCTCGGGACTTAACTGCAGAAAATAAATAATGAGTGATAGTTACATATATCAGCAGAGGGTTGGCCAGAAACCAGGAATTATTTAGTACAAAAAATATGGATCCTTTAACATGTTTTCATTCTGAATTAGGAAAAGAGATATACAGAGTTTGAGCTTAATTTTGGAAAAAAAATGGGATGAGAGACTGCCCAGAGGAAGTACACTACAAAATACTCTTTCCAGACCATCCAGCTTGGACTATTTCATGCTGAAAGAAAGTCCCAGCTCTGCTGAGAATGAAGACTTGAACCTTGATATCCCTTTTAATGTAGATCTCTTTGATGGCATTATCTATTTATCATGGACCTTTCTGAGTTTTCATTGCACATTTCATTAAGTGGAAAAAAGGACAGCAAATTTCTGAAATAGTTTTATGTTGTAAAAACCAAACATCATTACTTTCTCTTTATGAACCAGCTGCAATCAGCTGGTACTTTGTTCCTTCATGCAACCACTATGCAAGACCTTAGGAAGGTAGATGGTTAAAGTGCTAACTGCCAGTATGGTGACAGTGGCTGCAGTCCCTTCCAGGCTGTCAAAACTCCTCACTGGATGCCTCTATAAATCATCCTATACTCTTGCCACAAGAATTACAGTCAGTATTTGAAAAAAACAGTCATACTGCTTTAACTACAATGATTACCCATTAAAGGCAGCCCCTTGTTACCGAGAACACCAAAATTCTGAAATTATATGAAAAGAGACAAAACCAGAAAATTGGTAGAACTACAGCAAGGTGTTTATTAAGAGCAAGGCAGAATAACTTCTAATCTCTACGTATTAAAAGTTTCGAATATTTACTAAATTAGTTTATTTTTTTAAAGCCATCAGTAACCTCTGAGAACTTAACTGATAGTTGCATATATCACTTGTATCATATTGTAAGTACAAAAGCATTTCATATCTCTCTTTTCTGTGAGTTATTTTTCCAGTCATGTTTAAAGAAATGTAGTTGATAATAAAAATATAAACATACAGCTGATATGAAGACATTCTTTTATTAACATTTGTTTTAAATATGGAGACTGTTTTTATCTACCACAGCTCCTGCAGAGAAAGTAGAATCTTCAGCTCTAAAGTTCCTAACAGTACTGCCTTGAGCAAATGGAGATTACTTCAATTTAAGTGACAGCTACTGCTATCTTCCTGAGATACACCTAGAGATTATCCAAGAATACAGAGGAACCTAGGCAATTCCTGAATGCATGGTATTACCCAATACAGTTCATTAAAACAATCTAGACATTTCTCAACTCTGGCACTTATTTAATTCTGAATATAAATATTTCTCCAAAGTTATTTTTCTCAGAAGTTTCTCAGGGTTTGGGGAGAGGAAAGAAATAAAAAAAAAGTGTGCCAGGTTGTTCTCAGACTCTCTCTGATGAAGGAGCCACCAAAATTATCACCTGACCCAGTGGCAACCTTCAAATCCTCCATGAGACTCGAGTCAAAAAGAAGCTATGAGTATAGGACACTCAATGCTGAAGGTTATTCAGACTCTTCTAGGTTTTCCCTAAAACCGAAAACCAAAACAATAAACCCCCATACTTCAGTATGTGAAGGCAGGATAAGTTATTGAAAAGGCAGCGTGCTCTTTTTGTGCTGTTTCTACCTTCACAGTTTCTAAATACTCCCCAGAGGAGAACTCCAAGGGCAGCTATTCATCACCAAGACCCTTGCAGCACGGCTCTTTCACAAAGAATATTTACAGCTGCAGTAATCCATACACTACATTAAGAAACTCTAATCCGATAATGATTAGCTCCCTTTTTCCTCTGGATCTCCATGGCCAGACGCCACTCGGGCACCTCTGTTCATCACTGTTCCTGTCTGCAAAAAGTATTGCCTGTGTTTCAGTATGCAATCCTACTTGGCACAGCAGAACACAAGGTCACCAGCAACTTAACCACAAATTTTGACTTCTTTCCATAAACTCTGTCTTGCTGCCAGTCTTGAGCTAGCTTTTGAATTCAGGCTTTTACATGACAACCTGCATTATTAAAGTTCAGAAAGTTCAGTACAGTAGCATGTCTTTCAAAACTTGCTTGAAGAAAAATCTTTGACTTTACTCAGCATTTGCTCTAGGCTTCTTTTCCTTAGATTTATTTAAATGACTTACTAGATTAGTTGTTAACAAATACATAAATTTAAGCAAAAAAATCCCCTCCACAATACTCAGTATAATTCTTTGGGAGACACCAAACTGCACACCTGAAAAAATACATTCTAAATTTTTTTCTAAAAATCCTAGTCAAGAAAAGTGTTTTATTTTAAAAAATACTGCAACTGCCTTCCTCAAAAATGCACACCATCTGTTTGCACATCTGAGTCTCATCTCTTATCACGTCAGGTACACCTTACACCACTGAGTTCTATTTAGCAAATAATAGTACACAAACTAGTACTTACTGAGCATGAATATTCTATGTTATTTAGGAATTCTCTAATTCATTGGGTTCACTCTCATTGGAAACAGCATTTCACTGTTGATTTTATATATATCTATATAAAATACCAAGGTCTTCCTTTTTGTCTGCTACACCTGTATCAACATTTTGTGGCAGTAAATTATTACTAGAAAAAGAAGGAAAAACTGAAGAAAACATTTCAAACAAGAGCACAGTAGTATCCTGTCTTCTGTCACAGAAGCATCATCTTAAAATCATCAATAAATGCCAGACAAACTGCGTAACTAGGCTAGTACCAAGGACAGCCTGTTGTTCAAACAAGGAAACCTGCAGGGCTGCCAAAGGAAATTCTGATAAGCCTGCCTTAAATGAGAAAGTTTCCAATATAATTTCTTTAAAGAAAAGATTAAGGTTCTGAGGACTTCTACATTAGGGGACAAATGCCTGTCAGTCCAGATCTGCCTGCTTTTGAGGCAATCATCAGTTTAAGTGATTCTTCAGGGTTCCAATTTTAATGGATTTAATCCACTCCTGATCTCTTTAAAGATATTTGAAGGAACTTCTCAGGAAGAAAGATCTTAGCACAAAACAAGAAAATCCAATAGTATGAGATATCCAGAACTGTTGCATATACAAAATTGGAACTTGCCATTTAAAACTGGAATGTATTATCTTTTTAAATATAACTATGAAATAAAGCCCTCTACAATATGAATTAATATCATTCATGTTACTAATAATAACCATTTTATACATTTCAGAGTATAAATAATCAAAAATCAGCTTTACAAGCAGATTTAGGAACTTCTTTCTCAAATTTAAATTAAATTTTTCAAGCAGAACATGTGTAGAACAGGTGCATCATGTGCAACACTGTCACTGAAGTTTGCTAGCAATAGTTCACCATATCTTTTACATACTTGTGCTTAGCAGAACTTTCTCGTTTCAAGTCATGGCTGCATAATTCTAATTTTTGTAAATAGAAGCGTTTTCAAAATATGAAGTCTAATTTTATTTAATAGTCACTTGACAGTTTGACGGAATATGCATTTGAAAGTCAAATACCAATACACTTCTTTTATAATCCAGTCCATGCTTATAAAACGGTATAGGTTATTTGCAACAAATTAGAAGAGAAGCTTTCTGCAATCATTCAACAAGAACCAATTTATTTCATTAAACAGAAATCCACATTTCTATCCCACTAACTGAAAATTCAGCTAAGCATATCAGCCTTCGCTTTATTATGATCCTTTGATTTAAATGCTCATAGATGTCTGGAATATTTGGAATAGGGCCATTCAAAACAAAGCAATGGTTTTCACAGACCCTAGGTAGCAGTCTTTCATACCATTTCAGTATGTACATACTTCATGACTGAATCAACCCCTTCTCACCACATTTAAAAACTAATATCTATTCATATTACAATCATTATGAAGTTATCACATATCTGACAACAAATGGTAAAAAATATTTACATATTCATGTATAAAAATGACAGTAAAACACTTCAGGTGAAATACTCCAAGTGCTACACATCTGCCACACAATGGTTAGCATCTGGGTAAGTACAGGTGCTGTTAATATCTTTGCACAAATATGTATGAAATGTGTATTTAGAGCATAGTGAATATGAAGCACCAGCTCTCCAAATTGGTATTATTAATGAAATGTATGTATTGTACAATTTTAACACACAACGTATTAATACACCCTTTCTGACTCCAGGAGAATGAATCCTACCAGAAAAATGTAAAAGGCAAATAAATACACATTGTTTTAGCCATCACATAAATCACAGCTCACAGGATTTTTTTTTCCCTAGAACTTTCCCACTGAATTTGCAGAATCCATTTATGCCACATTAGAAAAACAGTTGCCAGGATAACATTAATTCCTTGCATGAATCACATTTCAGTGGCCTAGTCTTGCAGCTCTCACAGTAAGTAACTTGCTGACAAAACCACAAACAAGGTGCCAACGAGCGGGGAGCGGGTCCTTCAAAACACTACAGTAATTGTATGGGCTTTTAATGTGCACCTTGCTCTGCACCAGATACTACACTGAATAAATTATCTGATTGATTTTTCTGTTTGGTTTTGCAGTTAGGGACACTGGGGTTTTTGTTTGTTTTGTATGTGTTTCTGTAGAATTTGGTGGTGAGTGGGTTTTTTGTTTGTTTTTGAGGTTAGATAGCTATTATTGACTTCCATTTCAATGCAGTAAGCAAACGACCCACTAAAATCTCAGAATTACCTAGAAAGATCTTGCTTCTAACGTTTTTGTCAAAGATTGTGTCCATGCTTTCTAAACTATAGTTCTTACCTTCTAATAAATTTCCTTAAATTAAACACATTGGATTGTTTTTTAAAATCTACACTGTCCTTCACTCAAAATGACAGCACCTTCAGCACAAGTGAGTGGAAGCAGAGCCATGGAAGGGGATCCACAACATTTTCTTCCTCCTGGATTGTTACCAATCTAACTCCATTCTCTGCTTTTCTAAGGACTGAATTATACAAATGTTTCAAAACAGAAAATGTAGAACATCAATATGATTTTATATTTCTTAGGCATTAAAAATTAAAAATTAAAATTATTTTATGTCTTTTCCTCCCAATTAGAACAGAACTAGTAACTTATTATGTTTATAAAGTTAAACCACTAACATCATACATTACCTTACTCTGGATAGTGCAATTGTTTCATTTCAGCATTCTGAATACAGAGTTTTGGTGGATTTGGAGTATTTGCTGAGGACTAGAAAGACTGTTGCTTGTTAGGATGAGGCCAAATTTTTGATTTTTTTTTTTTTTTTAATCAAATGATCCTGAAAGGAAGTAAATGAAGCCTCGGGTACCTGATTGCCATTCTAATCAAAGCACGGTTTATGAGAATGTTAATTAGAGCCAACTACAGCTCAGCTGACCTGCCTTGAAATGAATTAAAACACTCTTGAACTGTTTTTTCTTATATGCATGTCTCATTTCAGACATTTATAGGTGTATACATGTTGTGGCTCCTACATTAAGTTAGGCAAAGACCAGGAGAAAACAATTCTTTCACTGAATTACTATACAAACACCCCATCAAACATGTAACTCCTCTGGTTACCCCTAACTTGATAATCTCTTTCCTATAGCATATCCATGCTGAGATTAAAGACTAGTGTGGAAGTACCAGTAGGAACTGTAATGGATAACCTGTAGTTTGTTAATCAAACATTGATTGTTTAATTGTTTTCTTTTAATTGTTTTCCTTGCTTGCTTTGAAACTCATTTTGCCTGCTTAAAGATTAACCAACAGAACTTGGTGTAAGAGCAGTCTGTTCGAAATCGCATGCTTGCTTGCTTTGAACATACAGCTATTCTGTGTTGTAAACAATGAAAATAGGGGGAAGAATTGAGGTTAGGTTGGGTAATCATGTGTGTAATGAAACAATCACCAAGAATGATACAACCCCCTCCTTCAAGACCACTGGAAGGCAGAAAGGACCCCCTAGCAACAGCTGACGCAGCCGCAGAAGGAAGAAAGAGATACGTTATACCAGAAAAAAGAAGAGTATATAATGAGAGACTTTGGGGGGGGTTGTTGTGCACCGTTGGTGGAATGAGGAAACTCCCCGGCCACCCAGCGCTGTTTTACTTATTGCTGCTTGCTTAATAAAATTAAATTAATATTGACGTGGTCTCACTAATAAAATATAACAGGAACTAGGCATTAATAATAGCACAGTGTTATCTTGGAGTACACAGGCTTATTTACTCTGTTTCTTAAAAACTGAGAATGAATTCCAAAATATATTGCTTCCCAGGCAAGTCTTCAACTGTAAATACTTCAAATTAGTGTATTTTAAACACAGGAATGGTTATTAAAACAGAAGCTTAATTATCAAACTGGTGATTGTGTGTCCATTAGGACTAGAGTAATAGAATCAAGTTGACTAAAACTAACATTTCTCCATCTCTTGTTCAGAACCCAGGAAAAAGACTTTTGTATCACAGAACAGGAGGATAGTGAAAGTGAAGTCAGAAATTTTTCTTATACAAGTACTCCTGAAGTTGTTTTTATAAATAAGTGGTACTTTACCATTTATAGAACACCAAAAATATAGTCTACTCCAAAAGACTACATGATTGAGGCAAGGTAAAAAAAAAAAAAATGTAGCTACATAGCAAAAGAGGTGTAGTTATTGGAAAATGGCAATCTTTCCTGAAACAAGGAAAAAATAATTCCAATTTACACAAAAAATGTTAAAGACTCAGATTTCAAGAGGGACCTGTTATTTGATTATGCATTAAATTTGTCATTTAATTTGTTTATTGCCATTAATACTTAATTTGGGTGACCAAAGGAAGAATTAAGATTGAGAAATTAAAACTGGTGCACAATATTTAGTACAGTTTGCATATAGGTAAGAGAGTTCTGGAGCATCATCTGTAACAGCCATCTATTCAGACACGAAAAGCTGCGGGGTGACAGTCAACAGCTACACTTCTGTAGAGCAAAGCATGCCAAGAAGCCAGAATCCACAGCACAGACTTTTCAAGGACTTATTTTGGTTTACTGTTGTTGTGAGTGTCATCCAGGAGCTGGAAGCATAGCTCCACTCCTAGAGAGCACGTATCTGTGCCATTTTATTGGAAAGGAATCCAGTTTGAGACCTGAGGACACTCCAAGATGGTAAGTGTGAACAGTTGAGTGATGTCTCAAAACCTGAAGACTAAAGTACACCTCTTACAGATCCTATGTGTGGATCAAGGAAGCAGAAGCTCCAGATTTGGAGCAGTGAACTATTCTCCTCCACAGATTTTTTTTCCCAACTTGCCAATTCCACACAGTATTATAGCACTCATCCAGATTCATGCAACTTCTATTCCCATACAGAACTAAATAGATATAACTAAAAACAGATAGAAAAGATTAGCTTTTATTAGGCCTGACTTCTGTTTTATCACATTCATAGTTTTTGAGAAGTGTCTGTATTATTCAGACTTCTGTATTGGTTTGTTCATTTCAAGAGCCAACTTCTTCAAGTTTATAAGTTTATCTTTAAGGAGTGAAACCAGAACAACAAATCTAGAAATCAAAAATTTGACATTACTGGGTGTTGCTAGAAAGCTAATATTCACTGCATCTTATAGCATATCAAAACAACCCATGAAGTACATCTTTTAAATGTGATTTCAGGCTCATTATCAGGTGCCTTTGTTTTGCAGATACTGTTATCTTTTGAGTCTCCTGATAAATGCTTCTGACTTTAATAGCATCACTGCTGATCAATTCTAGTTTTGACACGGTCTGATTAGGAAAAACATTTTGAAAGAAACTTTCCAACAAGATGGAAATTGTGTTCACTCAGATTTAGGTTGAGAAGGAATTACTTTGAGGATTATATGTTGTAGAAATGCTCTGTTATATCATAGGGAGAAGAATTAATACATAGAATAGATATACACGAAGGAAGGAAGGTTTTTTTATGAGTTTAAAAGACAGTACAAGTGTCCTTGAAGTTCAAAGACAGTGAAAGCACACCTGTGAAGCAGGAAATAAATTTAATTCCTTTTTATGTAAAAACATACTCCTGTAGTTTTCCTGTTGGTCTTCACCTGCTTTGAGGCATTTGCATAAAAATCTAATGTATGCAAAATACAACTACTGTGTTGCCAGTGGTCAATGATATTAATTCCAGTCACAGAAACCAAATCACAAAACTGATTTGAGACAGACAGTGCAGCCAATGTAATTAGGGTTTGATTCTGCTGTTGTTAGTATCAATGAGATCCCAAAGCACTTCACAGTCTTAACTGATGTCTAAAGCTGCAGATGGGAAGAAATAATAATAATTACAATGATAATCATATGACATAATCATAGTGACATCAAAGGAGGATTTTGCTAGATTAGATGGGACTTAAACTCAACACCTAAGGAGCACTCGAGACCAGATGAATGTTCTACTGCCCTTCACAGAAGTTGTAACAGTGCTGTCAATGTTGTAATTGTCTCTACTCAGATTTAACTCAGATTCTGGTGTGTTTATACGCACAGCATTAACACCTCTGCAACAGAAAACATCCTCAAAATGGGAAAAAATAGAATACTAACTGCATTGCACATGAAATGCTTTGTATTTTGCCTCACATAAGTAGGGAGACTTTTAGAAACAGTCCACTCACAGCTGCAATGAATGTCCTCTTTGGTTCTGTTGCAGTTACCCATTCCAGCAACTTGAAATAACACATTAAAAAAAAAAAAAAAAAGTGGTAGGCAAAACCTTTGCACCCATTTCACTGAAAAGTACACAGAACTTCTATCCAAACATGGAGAAACTTTGTCATTTATTAATAAGAGCCTGACCAGCACAGGTCTCCTTTTTTTTTTATCATTTGATTGTTGATGTACATTTAGTTTGTTTTCCACTAACACCCAAATAAATTTCCACGTTTGCACTTATATTTGTGCACTGAACTTTACCTTTCCATAGACAGTATAAAAATGTGTTTGCTGTATCTCCTCTTGGTGATTTTAGACCAAGTCACTCTTTTATTAAGGTTATTTTATATTCTATGATTTGTCAGGAGATTCCTCCAACATAAGTGAATTCAGTTCAAATACTACCTACAAATTAACTAAGTGTATTCTCTATTCCACCAGCCAACGTCTTACTAAAGTACTGAAGAGGGCTGGATCCAGAAATCCATGGAGGACCAAACCTCACAACTGGTAAGCACTGTTATATTGGCTCTTCATCTCTTCTGAGATCTCCTCACAATGATTTCTCCTGGATTGCAATCTGCCAAGTGAGCTAATGGCACAGCCATATAGGAAAGAATTAAAGTTGATACACCATGTACTACTTCTACCTTAACCACAAAGGCAGTTACATCAGTTTGATGTGCCACCTTCCTGAATTTTCACTGCTGATATTTTTTCCCCATTGTGTCATTCCCCATCTGCTGACATATTGATAGTTTTAGAACTACTCCAGTGGCTTTCTAGAGATCGAATAAAGGGGCTGCTTTGGATACAACTTCCTTAGTCCTTTTGTTCTCCACTTCAGATGGTTCTTGTTTGCTTTCTTGAATCCTCAGAGACCTCCTTTATCTCTGCTCTCCCACCCCACCCCCCAAAACAGTAGATAAAATAATGATTAATGATTCTAAAAATTACTGCTTGCTTGATTCCTTCAGTGGAAACTTTCATCAAGAGTTGTCAATTTTCAGTTCCTTTTCTAGAAGTAGAATTTGTTTTCCTGTTCACATCTATGTTTTCTTTTCCTTTTTGGAATTAAATTATAAAATGATCTAATAGTAATAATTTTTTTTTTTTTTTTTTCCTGCAAAGACAGCCATTTTGGTCTTACCAGGCCATTTCTGCATCATCTGGTTTTGCAGCTGTCCCAGTTCCATATGTGTATATATATTTTTTTTAAACACAAGACTGATGAAAGTTTTAAATCAGATGTCCATCTGAGTGTGTAATGACCTAGCCATCTTTCCTGTGGAATCTGAATCATTAAGAAGATCACACAGAGGGCTGACAGGACTGCCTGCTAAGGCACTTTCTGTTATAAAGCCCTGCTTTCAGTTGCTTATAACTTCACCAAAGTGACTGCATTAAAATGTATGCACTATGTCTGCTTCTGGGTGTTTGTAAGTCTAATTCACAAGTAATTCAACTGTTTCCCAGAACCAGGTGAAGAAATATGAGTTGTGCTGTTATTTTTCTTTGAAAATTTACTATCCCTTTTCTGGCATCTCCTAGTCCCCATGTTTGAGTAGTCACCACCCATCTGCAGCCCTAACTCCTGCAGAAATACTTTGTTATCAGCACTGGGGCATGGAAGATACATCGCCTCAGGGGAAGAGACAGCCTGTCTTAAATGTCCTCCAGTTAACCAGTGCTCAGACTGGCCAAATTAAAAACTTGACAAAAATTTAGTTTGCAGAACTTCAGTTTGCTTTTAATCACCCAGGTCTTCAAATATTTCTTTAAGCACAGTTATGAGAGCACAAAGGCAAACCAAGTCACTCTGTATGAGCAGGTCTGGGTTGGTCCTGGCTCCACTCTGCCTGGAGAGCAAACTGATGCTGAGCTCTCCACACACTGGACAGCTACTCATAGCCACAGGGCTGGAGCATGAAAGCCAGAGATGTTACACCACCAATTTTAGAATCATAGAATCATTAGGGTTGGAAAAGATCTCTAAGACTATGAAGTCCAACCATCAACCCAACACTGCCATGAGCACTGAGCAGAATCATGGAATCATTATGATTCTGTTTTTTAGGGTCATTTTATGACACTAGCTAACAAATAAGGTAGACATTCCAAACAGATTTAGTTGAAATTTTGCATTTTTCACCAAATAGTTTGTCTCCTAGAAAACAAAAAAAGATGATCAGACTTAGAAGCAAGCCCATTTTCTGGCTATATCCTCACCATTTAATAATACCTGTTCCTTTTTAACAATGCATTGATAGACATCCAGAAGCAGATCTGCAGAGCCACAGACTCTTCCTCCACATACTCTTCCTCTCAGTGCAGAGGACAAAGCTCCTGCACCTTCACAGTGGATACCCACAAGATGCAGTGCAGCAGAACAGCACAGGGCTCCCTGCCAGGAGGCACAAACACCTGCATCGTGCTGTATGAACAGTGTGTTTACCTGAGATACCTTTTCATTTGTACCCTCCCCAGACAGGTGTCAGGAAACATGATTTCACACGTTTGTAAGCCTATTCTAATTGAGAGCCCCAACACAAAATGCTGCACTAGGGAGCAGTACATGTACTGTAATGCTCCCAGCAGGCACTCGGACTGGCAGAAAGATGTTGTTACCACCTTCTTTAGAGTAGAACTTCCCTGAAAATTATGTTTTATTGTGAGTTTTCCTTTCAACTCCTTTTCTAAAACAGACCAGATAGAAGATAACATACAACTATTCCAGCCTAACAAAGTTCACGCCAACAGAAAATAAATAGAAAACTATTTTGCAGACTGACTGTAATAACTCCCCTGTAGGGATAGCCCAGAATCCTATGAGGTAGCTTCTTTAACCCTACTAATCTGTGTTGCCCAATTCTGGCTGTTAATCATATGCTGCTGGCTACCAAAGTTTAACAAGCTTCTCTGCGTTGACAGAATTATGTCTTGTTCTCTGCAGAATCAGATATAATGAAGTTGCTCATTAAAAATAATGAGCTGCTTTAGTAATGAGCCCTGATCTACAGCTTCAGTCTGTGGAATATCTTATTTTCAACTGAAACATAATTAGATTCAATTGAGGTCCCCAAGTTGGGATATTAAAGATTAAAGGTAACCACAAAAATCTTACTTAATTATGAAAACCAAATAAACTGAGAATTTCCAAGACTCCCATGTAATACCTATAGTGCTGAAATATTTGTAAATATTAGCTAAAAGAAATTAATCATGCCAATGTTATTGAGTAGTAGTCCTTTATTTGTTATAGAACTAGTGTTACAAAACTCAAGCCATTACATTTACACCCAATTGCCTGAGGAGAATTGTTTACATATTTAAAGTTAATGGCCTGAAATGCAGTGGTGTTAAGATCAAATGATTTCCACTGACACCAGTAGGAATTGTAGAAGTCTGAAAATTCAGGCCATTGATTTATGCACAGAACTAAAACTTAGTCTTGGTGCCAGGTACAAAAAAGCTAAAAATATTCCAGCTATACAATGAAAGCAAAGATCCAGATATAGGTATCCATGCAAGGAGGCAATATCCAAAAATGGTGTAAAACAAGTCTGTACCAACCTCTTTGCATAAGGTGAACCATGTTGAATAGCCAAGGAATGACAGCAATGCACACCTGAGAGTCTCTGAGCTGCTTCTTATCACCACCAGCACTGTCAAAAGGAATCCGCCAAGTGACAATTAATAATATTTAAGAGCAGCTAGCTCTTAAAAGAAATAGCCTGGCCTGTCAAGTTACAGCTCCTGCTGACATCCAGACATCTCCACTGACATGCCCTCTGGTGGGATCTCTAACCCCAGGAGATTTTCCTTCCCTCTAGCAGACATTCCAGTCACACAAGCACATTCACCATTGATTGGTATCAAACCAATGCTGCAAAGAGTTTGGAGGTTGCTTGGGGTGTTTTGGGAGGTTGGTGTATGTCCCCATTGCCTCTCCAAATATCCTTTCTCTGTGCAGAACATCAGGATTGAACATAGCCTTAATATGGTCTGTGAGCCCAACTGTAAATATTTGTTTAATGCACAGGAAAATGGATGAGCACTCCCAGAGACAGAGGCTAGCAGATAAGAACTGATCACAACAGATTACCCCTAACATCCAAGCATTGCTGCTGGGATCACCAAAGCTGAAAATTAGCGCAAGGCCCATTGGTAAATTTTCTATGGAGGCTCTAGAAGAAACAGATTGATGCTATTTTCACACCCAGAAGATGAAGAGCACTGGGCAGACATGCAGTTGTAAGACCAGGAAAAGGCAACGTAGCTGGTGTTGAACCATGATGGACACAGTGTAGTCTGCATCAGAAGGTCCTAATGCTAAAAGACCTTTCAGGATATTCAGAAGCACTCAGACTGAGGATGTCTGTTAATGAAATGTAGCCTACAATGTCCATCTGAAGAGCAGGACCTTTCAAGCTCCAGGTACATGCCCTGAGCACATCCAGACTCCCAAGGGGGAGAGGGGGAGGCCACAAGGTAGCCATGACACATTCCTGATAAATCACTTGACATAAGTGATATAGAAATTGGTCTCAGGTCACTATTCTGCATCCTCATGATTTTAAGATAACCCTGTCCCACCACACAAAATAATGTGATGCAATTCTTCCAAGTCACTAAGAAGTTTTACAATTATTCCTTAGTGCTAAATAAGAAGGAAGAGATTTTACAGTGTGGGGCTAGCAAAATAATCTTCCTATATACTAGCATTTGAAAAAAAAAAAAGTTTTGTCACTCTTATAGCCCACAGTGCCTGTATAATGCAGCTAAGGATATTTAGTAAAAACCAAAACAAATCCCAAAGAGTAGAAAGCTGGAACAGCTGCTCAAGACCTTTTCAATAATTTACTTTCTTTTTTCCTGGTTTGCAGATTTTCTTGCAAACATTTTAAACCTTGTAATTTTCTTTACATGAGCATGAAAAATGAGCAGGTGTCCTAGCTAATGTACTTTCAGCTTTGATTATTTGTATACTTAATTTAAAATAAGAGTCCTTATCAGAAATAAGAGACTGAAGTCGCTAACAAATATAGCTGAACATCTGTTTTGTAGTAATAGAAGCAGTAAGATTGTTAACTCCATTACATACACTGCATAGAGTTAGCAACACATAGTTTGATACAGTGGGCAAAAAATGTAAACACCCCAATGTACTTCTGCATATTTTAAGTCTGGTTTTACTCTTTATGAAGTGGATTTTAATTATGACCCATAAAATGTACAGCACTAGAAAATGCAGTTTTATCCCTTTTTAATCTTCATTTTTCAATCTTCTGCTTTTTAATCATTTGCTTCATTGACCACTTACTTGGTTAATTTCACTGAATTATTATATTGAGCCACAGAATATTATCCTTCTAGTGGTGAGCTTAGAAAGGTAGCTCATTATAGAACTTTAACAACTTTAAAATAGACTTTTGCTTCAGCTAGGAAACCTTATAAAAATGCTCTACATTTACCATGGATTGGGCAGCAGACCTTGCTTTTTGGTAGTAACTGATATATTAAAATCTTTTAAAATAAAAATCAGTGTATTGTTCCCCTCACACACATATGCATTACAACGCAGAATGAAATAAGCCTCAGTTTGTGCTCCTTATATACCCCAAACTTTTAAATATGCTCCAAGTTTTTAATAGTTTCATGCATCTCACGTCAGGCTGTGCCTACCTTACCTACAGCCCTAAGCACCCATCAGATTGTGTATATACTTACCCAGATCCCAGAAAAACAGTGGCTAAAGAGCTTCCAAGCTGCTCACTGGCACCAGAGGGAGGGGATGTCAGCTTGGGCTCCTTGCAGCAGCTCTGCACAGAGGACACAGGCAAAGCAGGGAAGCAGTGGGAAGCAGAGACAGGTTCCCTGAGGTTTTGGTGCAGGAAAAAAGGGCAGAGATTAAAGAAACCTAAGAACATTGCAATAAGGGAAGCAGCTTTGGGCAGCTGAAAGAAAAAGCAAGATCTGTGAGGAAAAACATCAAGTGAAAGACCTCAGAAGACAAAGAGTGAAAGACCTCAGAAGACAAAGATTAACAGCATATTAAGAACAGAAAGACAATTCTATCTTCCCTTGCAAGGAAGCAAAGGGAAGCTTCACGCTACAGAAGCAACTAACAGTTTATGCTACAGGTAGTAGGGAAAAATGGGGATTTGAAGGAAAAAGAAAACAAGGAAAAAAACCCAGAGGATAAAGGCATCTTAACAAAACCTTGTCTCTGCAATAATGGAGTGGTCTCTATGGAGTTTCCAAATGCAGAGAAAGAGGAGGGAGATTCTGGCAGGGAAAGCACACAGGAGAAAGTACAGGATCCAGCAAAATCAAAAGAGATGTAGAATGTGCAGACTTCTTGCCTTTTCCCACCTGTAGCAATGCAAGTGTTTGGCAAGAGAACAGAAGTTAAGAAGGATTTCAGTGATATGCTCCCTTTGGGTAGAAAGCTGTGGAAGTGGCAGGCATTGAGGTTGCCTGATGATAAACTCCAGCATTATAGCTCTAGTTGAGCAAAGATACAAACTTGCACACTCACCCTCTTCACTGCTCTCACAAATCAGTTCCAAGCCTCCAATGATCATTTGTCTCTACTGCAGCAACCCCAACCTACTGTACCACCAGGACAGTAACAACCTACCAAGAAACAGACTATGACAATCTCAATAGTTTAATTCATCCCTTTCAATAAAGCGTTTGCAACCTCTAAATTGTTCAATTCTCTCAAGGGTTGAATACCTCTCTACAAGTGACCTAGAGCAATTTGCTCATCTCCAAATTTACCAGAAGTTGATTTTTACTAGTTATCACCAACTCAAACTCCATTTCATGGACTGTCTCAATCAAGGAGGTGAGTTCTACAATGCTCAATATTTTTTTTATACAGTCATAAAGGTTTTCTGATACAAGTAGGGGAAACTAATGATAACAAAATACAGAGGCTCCAGAATAACTCCAACTTGAAACACCTACATGTGTATTTTATTTTGAAGTTTGTCATAATATACATCACACACTAGCTGGTTATAATGAATAGTTGTTAGCACATAAAAATTGCACCAGATGAGACTGCAAATCAGTTACAGTTCACATTGAAATTAATTACTCCAAACATTACTGTTAAATAACATATTTCTCAGAAAAATAGATGATATTGTTAAAGAGGAGTAGATGGTGTTTAGCTTTGTATATAGTGTTTCCCAGTCCAGAGAGAAATGAAGGAGCTATAATTGTGTTTCATTTTAATGCTGCTTTTCCTTTTGACAAGCAAACTCCTCAGGTACTAGAAAACAAAGTCTTAAACCTTTAGCTCGTCTTTAAGTGGAAAAAGAATGAAGTGGCAACTCCCAGGATGTGGATAGAGCAAGGTGCAAAGATCCCAACAGGAGTTCAAACTTATTACTGTACAACCACACAGTTCAGTATGGTATTGTGTTATTAGTTCGCAACCTGAAGGCTATTGAACTATATCTTTTCTGTTTTACACTTAAGGTAATTAGCTTATTTCCCAGCAGGATTTAGCAGCTCAGTCACAGCTTCACTCAAGACGGATTTCACCTCCAAAGCCAGGTTAGCAACTCGCTCAGAAATCTGGGTAAATCTCCAAAGCACAGCATGGAATCATGCCCAAAGTCTGGCAGATTTTGAGAAGCAGCAGCCCTGGCCTGGTTTTCCTTCCAGTGTCTTCCATGAGAACAGACTCAAGCCAAAGCCACACTCCTGACCCAAAAACTTTGGGCCATAGACACAAACTGCAGTTGAGTACCACCCAACACAGCCATTTCATGAAAATCAAAACTTGTTTCCACCCAGATTAAAACACAAATTTTGCTTTCATCATTTATCTATCACAACTAGATTTATATGCAGTTTGTCTTAAAAAAAAAAATTTAAGGTCTCTAAACAGTCTTTGAAGAACTCCTATGTTTATAGAAATAGGCAAAACTTATCACAGAACTGGCAAAAGTAGTGCTAGACCACCAGCTCTCTTGTAAACAAGAAGCTCAGTGTCAGTGCAGACCTCAAATCTGTAGCATTCAGGCAGATTTCAGGTTAAATCTTGAGGAGACGAAACGTCTCCTTTTCTGTGAAAACACAGCAAATCTCCACATTGACATGGGACTAACTATCTAAATGTTAATAAACAGCTGTCAGACAAAGGGTTAAACAGGATTATCACTGAAGCAAATTCAGATTTGCCTGCACTTGTTCTATTCAGATTTTTAAGGCATACAGGTATCTTTGTGTCACAATCCGGTACCGAAGGGG
>NW_008600500.1:0-219 GCF_000691845.1 Merops nubicus
CTCTTGGGCACGCAGAAGGAGGACGAGGACCCCGGTAGCACTAGGACTTGAGATGGCACTACCCAGCACTTGCCATCTCGAGCTGATCCATGGCCGAGCAAGGATCGTTTGCCAAGGGGGCACAATGGGAAAGGGGGCTGGGGAGGAGGAGAGGGCCTGGGGCCAAGACCCTCTTGCCTTCTCCCCCAGGAATACTTAGACATGCTCTGGCAGGGCCAT
>NW_008600500.1:356-895 GCF_000691845.1 Merops nubicus
AGGAATTCCCACCAGGCAGAAAGCTCCCTGCTCATTAAGAAGCCCATGCATGGCTTTAATTGGCAAGAGAAGGAGTTGCACGATCCTGCCCATGCACCCAGAGGGCACTGCCCTCCACTGGGCACCAGGTTGTGCTCTGCCCTGGCATGACGGGTTGGTGCCACCCTGGGTACCAACAGAAGCCGGGTGGCAGGGTCCCCGGGCAGGTGCCTGATCCCGCGTGGCTCTGGCTGCAGGGGAGGTGAGGACAGCCGGGGCCGTGACGTAACCGCCGTGCCCAGGAGCCGTGCCTGGAAGGGAGTGAGCCGGCCGGCCGGGCTGGGACGCCGATGCTCTGTGTCACTCCTTCGGGCTGGAAATTTGGTCGGGAG
Organism: Merops nubicus; assembly: GCF_000691845.1. Lineage (NCBI taxonomy): Eukaryota > Metazoa > Chordata > Aves > Coraciiformes > Meropidae > Merops > Merops nubicus. Next base: position 728 of record NW_008600500.1, read on the forward strand.
CCAAAGGACTGCCCGAATCCAGCCGGACTCCAGGAATGCACCCCCACCTCCCCAGGGCTTGACAGCATAACCTACTTCCTTGCTCTCGGCTGCTGTGGGGAGGCGATGGCTGAGCCGAGGGGCTGGGGAGGGTCTGCTGCCCCAGCTCCGTCAGACACGGACAGGCTC
>NW_008600500.1:911-2340 GCF_000691845.1 Merops nubicus
TGGGCCCCCCCCCCAGCCAATCCCCCACGTGTCCCCCTGCCCATTACACGTGAGGCAGCCCCCAGCCCTGGGCAAGGGGGATGGACTGTCTGGGGTTGAGCTGTCCTGAGCCCACTTTCCCCAGGCAAGAGCCCATCCTTCACGGAGCCCTTCTGAGCCTCCCTGCCATGGATGCCACCACACTGAGGGCAGATTTTGTTTCTTCTTCAAGGTGAGTGCCCAGAAGCACCCTGCCAGCCAGAGGGATAACTCATGCACCATCTGGCAGCTATTTCATCAGCACAGCCGGACCCATAAAACCAGTTAGCTTGGAAAAACAGGGACTCTTCTAATGATACCTTTGGAGCAGTTGTGCTCTGGATCCCAGTCCACCAAGGGAATATCTGGAGGAGGTTGCAGGTTGGCCCCAGCTTGCACACAGCGGCACCCCCAGCCCTGCCAGCAGCATGGGGTGAAGGAGCTGTCCCCATCCCCAGCACCCTGAAAAGCGGAATTTCACAAGCTCCTAGGAGGTAGGAGGACAGGAAGGCCAGGAAAGCTGCTAATCCTACAACTGGTTTTGACACAAAAGCAAAGTCTCCCTAGCCAGCCCTGTTCCTCCAGCTTTCCCCCTCCTACAGGAGGAGCCATTGCAGGCAAATCCAAGGCACTGTTCCTTAATCCCAGCCCGGGGAAGCAGGAGCCACCCTGACTCAAGCAGCTTCCCCAGTGCATTTTATTACCAACTTCATGGAGGCCGGGCTGGGATCGGGGTCAGCAGCAGCTGGAGCTCACTGGCAGGAGGGCAAAGTGGGGCAAAGCAAAAGAGGGAGGAGGCCTATGAAAACAAAAATATTGCTTAGAATAGAAACCAGGTTAGGGCTAAACTGTGGGTGGTAGGAACTGTCAGGGCAAGTAGAGCTGGTGCCACTGCCAGCCCAGGGGACCTGGTGGACACTGAACCATCCTCAGCATCCTCACCAAGTTTGCAGGGTTGTCAGCCATCCAATTTTGGAAGTCACTGGGCTGGAGGGTACAGGGGGAGAGGGGCTCCAGGGATGAGCCTGCGTGCAAAGAGGATGAGAGTTCAGCTCTAAAAGCATCTCCTCATCCCACAAAAGCTGTTCTGGTCCATTGGATGACCAGGGCTCAGGGCTGCCCATCCAGAGCGTCCTTGCTGGCCTGGGAGAGCCACACCCAAGGCAGTGGGATGGAGGCCGAGGGGAAACAGACAATGATTCTACAGAAAAAGTAGATTATTTTTTTCCTTTCTTCCTGAATGGGAAAAGAACAATCAACAATGAGCCAAGCTCGGCGCAAGGTGAGATAAGACCAACCTCCCACGGCGCTTGCAGCGACAGCACGAGCGTCACCGGGCACTTGGCACAGCCCGGAGGGTGCCCCTGAAATGTGCAGAGGGCTCACGAGGTGCTGCTGGCACTGCCCCGGC